>NC_069501.1:857520041-857657541 GCF_027579735.1 Bombina bombina | reverse complement strand
GAGCTAGTGACGTATGGGATATACATTCCTACCAGGAGGGGCAAAGTTTCCCAAACCTCAAAATGCCTATAAATACACCCCCCCCCCCCCCCCCACCACACCCACAATTCAGTTTTACAAACTTTGCCTCCTATGGAGGTGGTGAAGTAAGTTTGTGCTAGATTTCTACGTTAATATGCGCTTCTCAGCATGCTGAAGCCCGGTTCCTCTCAGAGTGCAGTGAATGACAGAGGGATGTGAAGGGAGTATTAACTATTGAATACAATGGTCATCCTAACGGGGATCTATTTCATAGGTTCTGTTATCGGTCGTAGAGATTCATCCTACCTCCCTTTTCAGATCGACGATATACTCTTATATACCATTACGTCTACTGATTCTCGTTTCAGTGCTATCTACTTTATGTAGATGAGTGTCTTTTGGTTAGTATGTTTTCTTTTATTTAAGACACACTCTCAGCTATGGTTTGGCACTTTATATGTAAAGTTCTAAATATATGTTTTGTACTTATATTTGCCATGATTCAGGTTAATCAGTATATTTCCTTCTTACAGACTGTCAGTTTCTTTTTGGGAAATGCATATATAAAAAAAAAATTCTTACCTGAAAATTTTATTGCGGGCTGTTAGGCTCGCGGGAGCGCAAAATGCTATTTTATTGCGTCATTTTTGGCGCGAGAATTACGTTTGTTGACGTAATCTCGTCATTTCCGGCGTCTTAGTTGCCGCCGAGAGTTTTCACGTAGTTGTGTCATCTATGACGCTCGTGTTTGTTGCAGACTTTCTTGGCGGCAAAAAATATTTTGTCAGTTGTGGGCGTCATACTTGGCGCAAGATTTTTGACATTATTTAAGTCCTTATTTCATTTTGCTTCTGGTTTCCAGAGGCTTATTTTGTTTGCATTTTTTCCCATTCCTGAAACTGTCATGTAAGGAAATTTATCATTTTGCTTTATATGTTTTTTTCTATTGCATATTGCAAGATGTCTCAATCTGACCCTGTCTCAGAATCTACTTCTGGAATCCTGCTGCCTGATGTCGGTTCTACCAAAGCTAAGTGCATTTGTTGTAAACGTGTGGTAAATGTTCCTCCGGCTGTAGTTTGTGTTAGTTGTCATGATAAACTTTCAAATGCAGACAATATTTCCTTTAGTAGTAATCCATTACCTGTTGTTCCTTCAACATCTAATGTTCAGGATATTCCTGTTAATGTGAGAGGATTTGTTTCTAATTCTATTCAGAAGGCTCTGTTTGTTATACCACCTTCTAATAAACGTAAAAGGTCTTTTAAAACGTCTCATAAATTTGATGAATTTTTAAATGACCAACGGCATTCTGATTTATCTATCTCTGAGGATCTATCTGGTTCAGAAGATTCTGCCTCAGATATGGACACTGACAAATCTTCATACTTAATTAAAATGGAGTATATTCGTTCCTTATTTAAGGAGGTATTGATTGCATTAGATATTGAGGAGACTAGTCCTCTTGATATTAAAGGGATACTAACCCCTCATTTTTTCTTTCATGATTCAGATAGAGCATGCGATTTTAAGCACCTTTCTAATTTACTCCTATTAATTTTTCTTTGTTCTCATGTTATCCTGATTTGAAAAAGCAGTAATAAAAGGTTAGGAGCCGGCCCATTTTTTAGTTCAGCACCTTGGTAGAGCTGCTGATTGGTTTGCTACATTTAGCCACAAATCAGCAAGTGCTACCCATGTGCTGAACAAAAAATGGTCTGGCTCTAAAGCTTACAGTACTGCTTTTTCAAATCAAGATAGCATGAGAACAAAGAATAATATTGATAATAGGAGTAAATTAGAAAGGTGCTTAAAATCTCATGCTCTATCTGAATCATGAAATAAAAAAAATGGGTTTAGTATCCCTTTAAAACCAGTAAACGTTTAAATTCGGTTTTTAAACCTCATGTAGTTATTCCAGAGGTTTTTCCAGTTCCTGATGCTATTTCAGATGTAATTTCTAGGGAATGGAATAGACTGGGTACTTCATTTACTCCTTCTTCAAGGTTTAAGAAACTGTATCCTTTGCCGACTGATAGATTGGAGTTTTGGGAAAAGATCCCCAAAGTTTATGGGGCCATCTCTACTCTTGCAAAGCGTACTACTATTCCTACGGCAGTACTTTTAAAGATCCTTTTGATAGGAAGCTTGAATCTTATCTAAGGAAGGCTTATTTATGTTCAGGTCATCTTCTTAGGCCTGCTATTTCTTTGGCTGATGTTGCTGCTTCAACTTTTTGGTTGGAAACTTTAGCGCAACAAGTACCAGATCATAATGTGTATAGCATTGTTAAGCTAATTCAGCATGCTAATAATTTCATTTGTGATGCCATTTTTGATATCCTTAGAATTGATGTTAGATATGTCTTTAGCTATTTTAGCTAGAAGAGCTTTATGGCTTAAATCTTGGAATGCTGATATGACTTCTAAATCAACGTTGCTATCTTTCTTTCCAAGTTAATAAATTATTTGGTTCTCAGTTGGATTCTATTATTTCAACTGTCACTGGGGGGAAGGGAGCTTTTTTGCCTCAGGACAAAAAATCTAAGGGTAAATTTAGGGCTGTTGACAGTTCTCGTTCCTTTCGTCAGAATAAGGAACAGAAACCTGATCCTTCCCCTAAAGGACCGTTTTCTAATTGGAAGCCTTCTCCAGTCTGGAATAAATCCAAGCCATTTAAAAAATCTAAATCAACCCCCAAGTCCGCATTAAGGTGCGGCCCTCATTCCAGCGCAGCTGGTAGGGGGCAGACTAAGATTTTACAAAGATGTTTGGATCAATTCAATCCAAAATCATTTGGATTCAGAACATTATTTCTCAAGGGTACAGAATAGGTTTCAAAGTAAGACTGCATTTGAGAAGTTTCTTTCTTAAACGCATTCCAGTGAACCCAGTAAAGGCTCAGGCTTTCCTGAAGTGTGTTTCAGACCTGGAGTTATCTGGGGTAATTGTGCCAGTTCCTTTTCAGGAACGGGGTCTGGGGTTTTATTCAAATCTGTTCATTGTTCCAAAGAAGGAGAATTCTTTCAGACCAGTTCTGGATCTAAAAATTTTGAATAGTTATGTAAGAATACCAACAATCAAGATGGTGACTATAAGGACTATTCTATGATTAAGCGTGTGTGTGCTCGGAACATGTAAAATTGCTGATCCCCCTCCATTGTTTTGTTGTGTCTGTCTACAATTTTTTTTACTGGAATAAATACCTTTTTTCATGTTGCTCAGTAGCCATCCGTTTTTCTAACACAAGGACTATTCTGCCTTTTGTTCAGCAAGGGCATTATATGTCCACAATAGACTTACAGGATGCATAACTTCATATTCCGATTCATCCAGATCACTATCAGTTTCTGAGATTCTCTTTTCTAGACAAGCATTACCAATTTGTTGCTCTTCCTTTTGGCCTAGCAACAGCTCCAAGGATCTTTTCAAAGGTTCTCGGTGCCCTACTCTCTAATCAGAGAGCGGGGTATTGCTGTGTTTCCTTATTTGGACGATATCTTGGTACTTGCTCAGTCGTTACATTCTGCAGAATCTCACACGAATCAACTAGTGTTTCTTCAAAGACATGGTTGGAGGATCAATTTACCAAAAAGTTCCTTGATTCTTCAGACAAGGGTAACCTTTTTAGGATTCCAAATAGATTCAGTATCCATGACTCTGTCTCTAACAGACAAGACGTCTGAAATTGTTTTCAGCTTGTCGGAACCTTCAGTTTCAATCATTCCCTTCAGTAGCTATGTGCATGGAGGTTTTAGGTCTCATGACTGCAGCATCTCACATGAGACCGCTTCAGCTTTGTATGCTGAGCCAATTGTGCAGGGATTATACAAAGATATCACAATTTATATCCTTAAATCCCAATATTCTACTATCTCTGACTTGGTGGTTAGATCACCATCGTTTAGTTCTAGGGGCCTCTTTTGTTCGTCCAACCTGGACTGTGATCACAACAGATGCGAGTCTTTCAGGTTGGGGAGCTGTCTGGGGATCTCTGACAGCGCAGGGGGTTTGGAAATCTCAAGAGGCGAGATTACCAATCAATATTTTGGAACTCCGTGCAATTCTCAGAGCTCTTCAGTTTTGTCCTCTTCTGAAGAGAGAACCGTTTATTTGTTTTCAGACAGACAATGTCACATCCGTGGCGTATGTCAATCATCAAGGTGGGACTCGCAGTCCTCAAGCTATGAAAGAAGTATCTCGGATACTTGCATCCAGGTCCTGTCTAATCTCTGCGGTCCATATCCCAGGTATAGACAATTGGGAAGCGGATTATCTCAGTCGCCAGACTTTACATCCGGGAGAGTGGTCTCTTCACCCAGATGTTTCTTCAGACTGTTCAGATATGATGGGTTTCAGAAATAGATCTGATGGCTTCTCATCTAAACAGGTCCATTTTTCCATCAGGATCTCAAATTATTAAATTTGAAGGTATGGCGATTGAACGCTTAATCACTGAGTCAGAGAAACCTCTATGACTAAGCACTAATACTATGTTGCAGGCTCGCAAATCTGTGTCTAGAAAGATTTATTACCGAGTTTGGAAGACTTACATTTCATGGTGTTCTTCTCATAAATTCTCTTGGCATTCTTTTAGAATTCCTAGAATTTTACAGTTTCTTTAGGATGGTTTGGATAAGGGTTTGTCTACAAGTTCCTTGAAAGGACAAATCTCTGCTCGTTCTGTTCCACAGAAAAATTGCTAATCTTCCTGATATTCATTGTTTTGTACAGGCTTTGGTTTGTATCAAGCCTGTCATTAAATCAATCTCTCCTCCTTGGAGTCTTAATTTGGTTTTGAGGGCTTTAGAGGCTCCTCTGTTTGAGCCTATGCATTCTCTTAACATTAAATTACTTTCTTGGAAAGTATTGTTCCTTTTGGCCATTTCTTCTGCTAGAAGAGTTTCTGAATTATCTGCTCTTTCGAGTGTCCTTTTCTGATTTTTCATCAGGATAAGGCGGTTTTGCGGACTTCATTTAAATTTTTATCTAAAGTTGTGAATTCCAACAACATTAGTAGAGAAATTGTTGTGTCCTAATCCTAAGAATTCTCTGGAGAGATCTTTACATTCTTTGGATGTGGTAAGAGCTTTGAAATATTATGTTGGAGCTACTAAAGATTTCAGAAAGACTTCTAGTCTATTATCTTCTCTGGTTCTAGGAAAGGTCGGAAGGCTTCTGCCATTTCTTTGGCATCTTGGTTAAAGCTTTTGAATGGCGTTTTCCCGACGATTCTATCCAGGCTGCGGTCATTTCTGCTGCTTGTGCACCTTTTTCTTCCACACTTTTCCCTTCCACGTAACTTTCTATTAATGTGCTTTGATACAGCACTTTGGGAACATCCAACTTCTTTTGCAATTACCTTTTTGAGTCTTTCCCTCCTTATGGAGGGTGTCAATTATGGTTTTCTGCACAACTGTCAGGTCAGCAGTCTTTCCCATGATTGTGATTCATACTGAACCAGACTGAGAGACCATTTAAAGGCTCAGGAACCTTTTGCTGGTGTTATGGCTTAATTAGCTGATTAGAGTGGGGCACTTTGAGCCTAGAATATTGCACCTTTTCACAATATTATAATTTTCTGAGATTGTGGATTTGGGGTTTTCATGAGCTGTAAGCTATAATCATCACAATTATGACAAATCACGGCTTGAACTATCTTGCTTTGCATGTAATGAGTCAATCTCATATATTAGTTTCACCTTTTAAGTTGCATTAGTGAAATAAATGAACATTTGCACAATATTCTAATTTTTCGAGGTATGTATATGTTCCTGACAAGCCCTACTAGCACTTTTTTGGGAAGTGCAGACAAAAAGTAGGCAGGTTTTACAACATTAATGTTAACTACTGCACACAGAATAACAGCAAAAAGATTCCAGCTGCTGTATCCCTAAGGTCAAATCCCTCTACAGAGAAAATATAAAACACGAGCAGGGAAAGCGCTAATCTTAAAGCAAAATTTATATACACAAACGTACAATACAAAACAAAAGTATTCAAACGGGAGTAAGTAGTAGTATGATGCATAGTTTAAAGGCGTTATATCCCAAACAGACTATCTTCTCACACCCAGCTGGATGTACACTTACTTGAAGGAACCTCAATCTCTGAGGTAAGTATACGCATCGATCTGGCCCTCCCAGAGTATGTTTAGTGATGTCAACAGGACTCGTCTGTGTCCCACTCTTCCAGAAACTTTCTGTCAATGGTCCTTTGAGTTGAGGAAACGTTTGTCGCAGGAGAGGAGACAAAAGTACAAGCAAAGAGACTTCATGAACAAACACCATTGAAAAGGAGGCGGAGTCCTGCTGACATCACTAACCATACTCTGGTTACTCTTTTTTTTTTTTAAGCAGTTTTGCCTTTATCTTATGACTTTTAGGTTTGTTTTTGGGGTTTTTCCCCACACTAATTTGTAAGTAAAAGCATTTGATGTTTAAAGTGTGTGTAAACTAACAGAAATTCCCCAACATATTTCATATTTAAATTCTACACTAAAGTTTTTGTTACCTCTCAAAACTATAAAACTTTAAGCAGTATGTACTTCAGACGCATAAGATACTGGTTAAAATTTTGTAATCTAATCAACAACCCCCAAGGCAGATCTGAGATGCCATCACAGAAAATTCAGCATGTCTGCAGAAAGATCCGATACACTATGGAACAAAATTCTGAAAGGGAAAATGGGGGGGGGGCGGTACATGTTTAGAAAGTAATCTGGGGGGTGGTAGGGTATTGAGGGGGACAGCCGACAGTAACAAGATATTTCAGGGGGTTTTGTTTTTAAAAACTACCTCAAAAAGGCTCTATCTAACAAACTGGGTACTGGCAGGCAGCTGCAAACAGAGGGGGATGGGTTAGAGACCTGTTTGAGGGGTGGGCATCAGGGAGGTTGGGGGCAAAGTGGGGATTCTACACTCTCAAATATATATTTTAAAAAAATACTTTCTGCCAGTACTTAAGATGGCGTTGACAATTGTTGGATGGGGGAGGGAAGAGAGCTGATTGAGAGGGATCAGGGGGTGGGATGTGTCAGGTGGGAGGCCGATCTCTACGCTAAAGCTAAAATTTAATGCTACAAGCTACCTAATTAACCCTCTCACTGCTGGGCATAATACAAGTGTGGTGTGCAGCAGCATTTAGCGGCCTTGTAATGCCAAAGCCATAAATGTCGTATTTCTGAACAAAGGGAATCCCAGAGAAGCATTTGCAACCATTTGTGCCATAATTGCACAAGCTGTTTGTAAATAATTTCAGTGAAAAAGTGAGGTTTCTCCAACATTGGTGTGTCCGGTCCACGGCGTCATCCATTACTTGTGGGAAATATTCTCCCCCACAGGGAAAGGCAAGGAGAGCACACAGCAAGAGCTGTCCATATAGCTCCCCCTCTGGCTCCGCCCCCCAGTCATTCTCCTTGCCGCTCTGAACAAGTAGCATCTCCACGGGGATGGTGAGGAGTTTGTGGTGTTAGTTGTAGTTTTTTTATTCTTCTATCAAGAGTTTATTTTAAAATAGTGCTGGCTTGTACTATTTACTCTACAACAGAAAAGTGATGAAGATTTCTGTTTAAGAGGGCTATGATTTTAGCACAAGTAACTAAAATCCATTACTGTTACCTCGCAGGACTGTTGAAACCAGAGAACTTCAGTTGGGGGTAACAGTTTGCAGACTCATCTGCTTCAGGTATGACTAGTCTCCTTCTAACAACACAGGCTAATTCTAGATGAGTCATTTTTCCCCTCAGGGAAAACGGTAAGCCATTTTTCTTTCACCTCAGTAAAAAAGATAACCGGCTTCCCCTTTTTGATTTTTATGCTGGTAGACACTGTTAGGGGCCCAATCGATTGGTTTTTATTACAATATGATGGCAATTGAAATGTTTTATAAGCTCATTTACACTGGGGATGTTTTTTATTGATCTGGCTTGCTTTAGACACCTAAATCAGGAAGGCCCCTTCACTCTAGTGTACTGAGGGAGGAGGCCTCATTTTAGCACTTCAGCTACGCAGTAGATTTTAAGGCAGTGCATGCAGTCTTATGTGAGAGGGTCCTGTGGCTCAGAAAGTGACTCCAGAAATCTTATTTCTGTGGATGGTTGACCCCTAAGGAAGGTAAAAAGCTAAAGCATGCTGTAGCTGGGATTGTGGTGTATAAAAACGGTTAAATCAAACATTTAGCTCCGGTTTGCTTGTTTTAGCTAGAATCTCCATATTTGCTGTGCAATACTTTCTAAGCATTAAGACACTGGGGTCCAAATTTCAGAAAAATCGGATATTGCCTTCATAGTTTTTTGAACATTCAGAAATAAAGTGTCATTTTATTATTTAAAGAGACAGTAACGTTTTTGTTTAAAATCGTTTTTATTGCATTGTTTGCCTGCCTAAATCTGTTTAACATGTCTGTGCCATCAGATAACCTATGTTCTGTGTGTGTGTAGAGACAAATGTGGTTCCCCCTTCGAGTGTTTGTGATAATTGTGCCATAGCGTCCAAACAAAATGTGGACAGCTCTGTTACATTTCATAATGTTGCCCAAGATGATTTATCTAATGAAGGTAGTGGGGATAGTTCTACATCCTCTCCTTCTGTGTCTACACCAGCTTTGCCCGCGCAGGCGACACCTAGCGCGCCAGTGCTTATTTCTATGCAACAATTAACAGCAGTAGTGGATAATTCTATAGCAAATCTTTTATCCAAACTGCCAGCATTTCAGAGAAAGCGTGATTGCTCAATTTTAAATACAGATAAAAGGGATGAACGATCAGACACTGACGATGCTTTATCTATTTTACCCTCACATCAATCAGAATTGGCTGTGAGGGAAGGGCTGTCTGAGGGTGAAATTTCAGACTCAGGAAAAATTTCTCAACAGGCAGAACCTGATATAGTAGCATTTAAGTTTAAGCTAGAACATCTCCGCGCTTTGCTAAAGGAGGTATTAGCTACTCTGGATGACTGTGATTCTATGGTAGTACCAGAGAAGTTGTGCAAATTGGACAAATTTTTAGAGGTCCCAGTGCACGACGACGCCTTTCCAATACCCAAAAGGGTAGCGAACATAGTGGAAAAGGAGTGGGAGAAGCCAGGTGTACCCTTTGCCCCACCTCCTATATTTAAGAAAATGTTTCCCATAGTAGACCCTAGAAGGGACGCATGGCAGATGGTCCCGAAGGTTGAGGGAGCTGTTTCAACACTAGCGAAGCGCACCACTATTCCTATAGAGGACAGCTGCGCTTTCAAAGATCCTATGGATAAAAAATTGGAAGGATTGCTTAAAAAGATTTTTGTTCAGCAAGGGTTCATCCTTCAACCAGCTACGTGTGTTATTACTGTCACTTCAGCGGCGTCCTTTTGGTTCGAGGAACTAGAAAGGTCGCTCCAGAAAGAGACTTCCTATGAAGAAGTCATGGACAGAATTCACGCATTAAAATTAGCTAATTCCTTTATATTGGATGCCGCCTTTCAAATAACGAAATTGGCGGCGAAAAACTCAGGTTTTGCTATAGTAGCGCGGAGGGCGCTTTTGGCTAAAATCCTGGTCGGCAGATGTCGTCCAAGACTAAGTTACTTAATATTCCTTTCAAGGGTAAGACCCTATTTGGGCCGTAATTGAAGGAAATTATTTCAGACATCACTGGGGGTAAGGGCCATGCCCTCCCACAGGATAGGCCTTTTAAGGCTAAGAACAAGTCTAATTTTCATTCCTTTCGCAATTTCAGGAACGGATTGGCTAATAACTCCACTGCCACTAGACAAGAAGGTAACGCGGCCCAGCCCAAACCCGCTTGGAAGCCCATGCAAGGCTGGAACAAGGGTAAACAGACCAAGAAACCTGCTGCTGCTACCAAGACAGCATGAAGGGGTAGCCCCCGATCCGGGACCGGATCTGGTAGGGGGCAGACGATCTCTTCGCTCAGGCTTGGGCAAGAGATGTTCCGGATCCCTGGGCACTAGAGAGAGTCTCCAAGGGATACCTGCTAGAGTTCAAGGGACTTCCTCCAAGGGCAAGGTTCCACCTGTCTCGCTTATCTTCAGACCAGATAAAGAAACAGGCATTCTTACATTGTAAAAAGATATACAGAGGGCGACTCCTAGTGTGGAATTAGTAAGCAGAGTGTGAACCCACCAGCTTTACCCTTCAGAGATATACTCACAAAGTATAGAGCACACTGTAGTGCTAATGAAGCAAGCTGGGTATATTAAAAGTGGCCCAGCGCACATACCACTCCGGTGAAAGATGGTCCAATGTATTAAAAATGTTCAGATAAAAAATCCAGGAGACTCCAGATATATATAAAAAAAACACTTTATATGAAGATATAACAGTGTACAATAAAAATCAGTAGAATTCGCTACGCGTTTCTCAGAGCTACCACTCTGTTTCCTTGCCTGAGGAAACAGAGTGGTAGCTCTGAGAAACGCTTAGCGAATTCTACTGATTTTTATTGTACACTGTTATATCTTCATATAAAGTGTTTTTTTTTATATATATCTGGAGTCTCCTGGATTTTTTATCTGAACATTTTTAATACATTGGACCATCTTTCACCGGAGTGGTATGTGCGCTGGGCCACTTTTAATATACCCAGCTTGCTTCATTAGCACTACAGTGTGCTCTATACTTTGTGAGTATATCTCTGAAGGGTAAAGCTGGTGGGTTCACACTCTGCTTACTAATTCCACACTAGGAGTCGCCCTCTGTATATCTTTTTACTTTTCAGATGATTTTGGAAATCTACTAAGAGGAGCTGCCCTAGCATTCTTATGCACAGTCAACTGGGACACTGATAAGTTTCCAGACTGCTCATCTAGGCATTATCTTTGCCTTCACTACATGTGAGTACAAAATCTATATCTCATTCTATTTATCCTTATATATACTGGCTACACTAGGAGGCGCCCTTTCTTTTTTGTTTCATTCTTACATTGTGTAAGAGACCTATCAATGATGGGAGTGATAAACCCAGTCCCCTCCGGGGAACAAGGTCTAGGTTTTTACTCAAACCTGTTTGTGGTTCCCAAAAAAGAGGGAACTTTCAGGCCAATTCTGGATTTAAAGATATTAAACAAGTTCCTCAGAGTTCCATCCTTCAAAATGGAAACCATTCGGACAATCTTGCCGACAATCCAGCAGGGTCAATATTTGACTTCCGTGGATCTAAAGGATTGCGTATCTGCATATCCCAATCCACAAAACTCATCAGTTCCTGAGGTTCGCCTTTCTGGACAAACATTACCAGTTGGTGGCTCTTCCATTCGGTTTAGCCACCGCTCCCAGAATTTTCACAAAGGTGCTAGGGTCCCTTCTAGCGGTCCTAAGGCCGAGGGGCATCGCTGTAGCACCTTATCTAGACGACATACTAATCCAAGCGTCGTCTCTTTCCAAAGCAAGGGCCCACGCAGACATTGTGTTGGCTTTTCTCAGATCTCACGGGTGGAAGGTGAACATAGAAAAGAGTTCACTGTCACCGTCCACAAGGGTTCCTTTTCTGGGAACAGTAATAGATTCTGTGGAAATGAAGATCTTCCTGACAGAAGTCATTAAGATAAAGCTTTTAAACGCTCGTCGAGTTCTTCATTCTATTCCTCAACCCTCCATAGCTCAGTGCATGGAAGTAATAGGACTAATGGTCACAGCAATGGACGTGGTTCCTTTTGCTCGAATTCATTTAAGACCATTACAGCTGTGCATGCGCAATCAGTGGAATGGGGACTATACAGACTTGTCTCCCCAAATTCAAGTAGACCAGGTAACCAGGGACTCACTGGTGGTTGACCCAGGATCACCTGTCTCAGGGAATGAGTTTCCGCAGACCGGAGTGGGTCATCGTCACGACCGACGCCAGCCTCTTGGGGTGGGGCGCGGTCTGGGACTCCCTGAAAGCTCAGGGCCTATGGTCTCGGGAAGAGTCGCTTCTCCCGATAAACATTTTGGAACTAAGAGCAATATTCAATGCGCTCCTGGCTTGGCCTCAGCTAGCGGAAGCCAGGTTCATAAGATTTCAGTCGGACAACATAACGACTGTTGCGTACATCAATCATCAGGGGGGAACAAAGAGTTCCCTAGCGATGAAGGAAGTAACCAAGATCATCCAATGGGCAGAGAATCACTCCTGCCATCTATCCGCTATTCACATCCCAGGAGTAGACAACTGGGAGGTGGACTATTTGAGTCGTCAGACTTTCCATCTGGGGGTGTGGGAACTCCACCCGGAGGTCTTTGCACAGTTAACCCAATTATGGGGCATTCCAGACATGGATCTAATGGCGTCCCGTCAGAACTTCAAGATTCCTTGCTACGGGTCCAGATCCAGGGATCCCAAGGCGACTCTAGTGGATGTATTAGTGGCGCCTTGGTCGTTCAACCTAGCGTATGTGTTTCCAC
The DNA here is from genome assembly GCF_027579735.1 of Bombina bombina. NCBI lineage: Eukaryota > Metazoa > Chordata > Amphibia > Anura > Bombinatoridae > Bombina > Bombina bombina. Next base: position 857,645,134 of record NC_069501.1, on the reverse strand, counting down.
TGTTTCCTCTCCTTCCCAGGCTCATAGCCAGGATCAAACAGGAGAAGGCCTCGGTGATTCTGATAGCTCCTGCGTAGCCACGCAGGACTTGGTATGCAGACCTGGTGAATATGTCATCGGCTCCACCATGGAAGCTACCTTTGAGACAGGACCTTCTAGTACAAGGTCCATTCGAACATCCAAATCTAGTTTCTCTGCAGCTGACTGCTTGGAAATTGAACGCTTGATTTTATCAAAGCGTGGGTTCTCGAATTCTGTGATAGATACTCTGGTCCAAGCCAGAAAACCTGTGACTAGAAAGATTTACCATAAAATATGGAAAAAATATATCTGCTGGTGTGAATCCAAGGGATTCTCCTGGAGTAAGATTAAAATTCCAAAGATTCTCTCCTTTCTCCAAGAAGGTTTGGATAAAGGGTTGTCAGCTAGTTCTCTAAAAGGACAGATTTCCGCTTTATCTGTCTTGTTACACAAACGATTGGCAGCATTGCCAGATGTACAATCTTTTGTTCAGGCTTTGGTTAGAATCAAGCCTGTTTTCAGACCCATGACTCCTCCTTGGAGTCTAAATTTAGTTCTTTCAGTTCTTCAAGGGGTTCCGTTTGAACCTTTACATTCCATAGATATTAAGTTATTATCTTGTAAAGTTCTGTTTTTGGTTGCTATTTCTTCTGCTAGAAGAGTTTCTGAATTATCTGCTTTGCAATGTAATCCACCCTATCTGGTTTTCCATTCAGATAAGGTTGTTTTGCGTACTAAGCCTGGTTTTCTTCCAAAAGTTGTTTCCAACAAGAATATTAACCAGGAAATAGTTGTTCCTTCTCTGTGTCCGAATCCAGTTTCAAAGAAGGAACGTTTGTTACACAATTTAGATGTTGTTCGTGCATTAAAGTTCTACTTAGAAGCAACAAAAGATCTTAGACAAACCTCATCTTTGTTTGTCGTTTACTCTGGTAAGAGGAGAGGTCAAAAAGCTACTGCTACCTCTCTCTCTTTCTGGCTGAAAAGCATTATTCGATTGGCTTATGAGACTGCCGGACGGCAACCTCCTGACCGAATCACAGCTCACTCTACTAGGGCTGTGGCTTCCACATGGGCCTACAAGAACAAGGCTTCTGTTGATCAGATATGTAAGGCAGCGACTTGGTCCTCTCTGCACACTTTTGCCAAATTCTACAAATTTGATACTTATGCTTCTTCGGAGGCTATTTTTGGGAGACAGGTTTTGCAAGCCGTGGTGCCTTCCATTTAGGTAACCTGATTTGCTCCCTCCCCTCATCCGTGTCCTAAAGCTTTGGTATTGGTTCCCACAAGTAATGGTTGACGCCGTGGACCCGACACACCAATGTTGGAGAAAACAGAATTTATGCTTACCTGATAAATTACTTTCTCTCAACGGTGTGTCCGGTCCACGGCCCGCCCTGGTTTTCCTAATCAGGTTGAAATTTTTTTTCTTTATACACTACAGTCACCACGGCACCCTATAGTTTCTCCTTTTTCTCCTAACCGTCGGTCGAATGACTGGGGGGCGGAGCCAGTGGGGGAGCTATATGGACAGCTCTTGCTGTGTGCTCTCCTTGCCTTTCCCTGTGGGGGAGAATATTTCCCACAAGTAATGGATGACGCCGTGGACCGGACACACCGTTGGAGAAAGTAATTTATCAGGTAAGCATAAATTCTGTTTTTTTTTTTTTTTTTTTTTTTGATCGCATTTGGTGGTGAAATGGTGTCATGAAATATACTAAAATGTTTGAGATCAATACTTTGGGTTGTCTACTAAAAAAAAAGGGTTATTCAGGGATTCCTGACGGGATATCAGTGTTACAATGTAACTATTGCTAAAAAAAAAAAGTGTGGGTACAGTAAATGAGTAAGTGGAAAATTACACCTAAACACCAAACACCGCAGAAATGTAAAAATAGCCCTGGTCCCAAACGGTAATAAAATTGAAAAATGGTATGGTCACTAAGGGGTTAAAGAAAGGGACAGTTCACCCCAAAATGTTCTCCCCTTTAAATTGTTCCCAATGATCCATTTTACCTGCTGGCATTTATTAAATTGTTTACAAGTAGCTCCTTTACCCCTATTTTGGCATTTGAAATAGCTGCAGCTGGTATAACAAGTCATTGTTATTATATTAATGTATTTTCAATTTTAGATTGTACAGTCCCTTTTAAGATAGAGCTTGTAATTTTAAGACCCTTTTTAATTCCACATCAATTTTCAAACGTGCTTTATTCTTTTGTTATCCTTTGTTGAAAAATAATACACATCTTACAATAGCGGGAGCTATATGCTGATTGGTGCCTGCACATATTTGTCTCTTGTGATTGGCTAACTATGTGTTCATCTTGCTGCCAATAGTGCAATGTTGTTTCTTCAACAATGGATAACAAGAGAATAAAGCAAATTTTGATAATAGAAGTAATTTGGACAGTTGTTTGAAATTGTATGTGCTATCAGAATCATGAGAGAAAATGTGGGGGTTTCCTGTCCCTTTTTTAAGTGTGTTACTGTCTAATTTATAATTTAATTTTAAAATGACCTGCAGAATTTTTTTCAAAATTCTCATCACAGAAAGTAAAAAAGAAAAATAGTTCTGCCTCTGAGGCAACGGCATATTCTTAAAGTAGAATTGAGTGTAGTATTATCAGTATTTCCTAATTTCTTGCCAATAGATTAGAAGAAATGTATAATATGTGGTAATATGCAACATATAGTGTATGCAGAAATTTGTGCATGAATGCCTATAGCTCTGCTCCTGTTCACTTTCTCTCTTAGGTCAGACAAATGGCTGCCGTCTTATTGCGACGCCTCTTGTCGTCCTCGTTTGAAGAAGTATATCCATCTCTCCCTGCGGAGGTCCAGAATGCTATCAAAAGCGAACTACTGCTTGTCATTCAGTTGGAAACACAGTCCAGTATGAGGAAAAAGATCTGTGATATTGTTGCAGAGCTAGCCAGAAACTTAATTGGTTTGTATCTCAACACCACCATATTAAAATGCTGTTTCTGTATCACTGAATACTGATACCATTTCTATGCTTAAGTCAAGGGCTTTGTACATGATTGAAATCATAGGGATACTCAACTGTGCATATATTTGCTATTAAGCACTTCATTGCAAAGTAAAAGTTAAAAATAATTTAACACTGTGATTTTGTTAGTATCCACAATTACAAAGACATTGCTAATCAATATAAATGAGGTAACCACTGTATAGCGTATTGAAGGCTCAAGTAAATTTATTTACACTTTTGTACTATAAAGTTTCTGCTTGAATGTGTCAAATTATTCATTTCCATCTAAAAGGGAGGAGAGTCCACAGCTTTATTCATTACTTGTGGGAATTAAGAACCTGGCCACCAGGAGGAGGCAAAGTCACCCCAGCCAAAGGCTTAAATACCTCCCCCCACTTCCCTCATCCCCCAGTCATTCTTTGCCTTTCGTCACAGGAGGTTGGCAGAGAAGTGTCGGAAGAATCTGGGTAGTCTCTTATGGAGGGTAGTATTCTTCAGAATTGGACTGGAGTTTTAAGTAGTCCTGTCGGCCTCTGTGAGAGCTTGGGTGAAAGTTAGTCTGGAGATGCAGGGAGGAGAGTCTTTCTGCAAAACCATCCTGACTCATTCTAACGGCTCCATAAGCATTCAGCGTTGACGAGTTTCGCTGCCTGCTTTCTACACTCAAGTCCATGTCGGGAGTGATGCTACTAGACTGTCAGACTTGAGAAGCAGTGTTCCTGTTCCACGGCATAGATTCTGGTAAGATAGTTTCATTTTTTTTTATACACATAAAGATAACACAGAAGACAGGGTCACAGTGATACCTTTATCTTTATAGAATCAAGGGTTAATATTCCTGGTAGGGGGATTCATGAACAGGGGGGTCTGTACATAATATTATTTGTTGTGTAATTGCTGCGATATGTGTGAGATGAGGCTCTGGCAATGGGTGGACTTTTAGTTTCATTTCCGGGATTATTTGCGTGGCCAATTTGGCGTGTTTCTTTTCTCCCTAGTGCAGGTGCCGTCCTGCGAGGCATTCCTTCTGACCGGGTTTGGCCTAATAGACTTCCTCTGCTTGACCGGCGGTTGCAGGAGACGAAACGATTTCTGTGGTCCGGGTCATTGGAGGTTATAAAACATAATTTATGCTTACCTGATAAATTTATTTCTCTTGTAGTGTGTTCAGTCCACGGGTCATCCATTACTTATGGGATATATTCTCCTTCCCAACAGGAAGTTGCAAGAGGATCACCCAAGCAGAGCTGCTATATAGCTCCTCCCCTCACATGTCATATCCAGTCATTCGACCGAAACAAGACGAGAAAGGAGAAACTATAGGGTGCAGTGGTGACTGGAGTTATAATTTAAAATTTAGAACCTGCCTCAAAAAGACAGGGCGGGCCGTGGACTGAACACACTACAAGAGAAATAAATTTATCAGGTAAGCATAAATTATGTTTTCTCTTGTTAAGTGTGTTCAGTCCACGGGTCATCCATTACTTATGGGATACCAATACCAAAGCTAAAGTACACGGATGAAGGGAGGGACAAGGCAGGAACATTAAACAGAAGGAACCACTGCCTGTAGAACCTTTCTCCCAAAAACAGCCTCCGAAGAAGCAAAAGTGTCAAATTTGTAAAATTTGGAAAAAGTATGAAGTGAAGACCAAGTTGCAGCCTTGCAAATCTGTTCAACAGAGGCCTCATTTTTAAAGGCCCAAGTGGAAACCACAGCTCTAGTGGAATGAGCTGTAATTCTTTCAGGAGGCTGCTGTCCAGCAGTCTCATAGGCTAAGCGTATTATGCTACGAAGCCAAAAAGAGAGAGAGGTAGCTGAAGCCTTTTGACCTCTCCTCTGTCCAGAGTAAACGACAAACAGAGAAGAAGTTTGTCGAAAATCTTTAGTTGCCTGTAAGTAGAACTTCAGGGCACGGACCACGTCTAGATTATGCAAAAGACGTTCCTTCTTTGAAGGATTAGGACACAATGATGGAACAACAATCTCTTGATTGATATTCCTGTTAGAAACAACTGTAGGCAAAAATCCAGGTTTAGTACGCAGGACTACCTTGTCTGAATGAAAGATCAGATAAGGAGAATCACAATGTAAGGCAGATAACTCAGAGACTCTTCGAGCCGAGGAAATAGCCATCAAAAACAGAACTTTCCAAGATAAAAGCTTAATATCAATGGAATGAAGGGGTTCAAACGGAACACCCTGAAGAACTTTAAGAACCAAGTTTAAGCTCCACGGAGGAGCAACAGCCTTAAACACAGGCTTAATCCTAGCCAAAGCCTGACAAAAAGCCTGGACGTCTGGATTCCCTGCCAGACGCTTGTGTAAAAGAATAGACAGAGCAGAAATCTGTCCCTTTAGTGAACCAGCGGATAAGCCCTTTTCTAAACCCTCTTGTAGAAAAGCCAATATCCTAGGAATCCTAACCTTACTCCATGAGTAACTCTTGGATTCACACCAATATAAATATTTACGCCATATCTTATGGTAAATTTTTCTGGTTACAGGTTTCCGAGCCTGTATCAATGTATCAATAACCGAATCCGAAAACCCACGCTTTGATAGAATCAAGCGTTCAATCTCCAAGCAGTCAGCCTCAGAGAAATTAGGTTTGGATGGTTGAAAGGACCCTGAATTAGAAGGTCCTGCCTCAGAGGTAGAGACCATGTTGGACAGGACGACATGTCCACTAGGTCTGCATACCAGGTCCTGCGTGGCCACGCAGGCGCTATCAGAATCACCGATGCTCTCTCCTGTTCAGTCGAGGTAGCAACGGAAAAGGTGGAAACACATAAGCTATGTTGAAAACCCAAGGGGCTGCAAGTGCATCTACCAGCACCGCTCCCGGGTTACCTGGACCTGGATCCGTAACGAGGAAGCTTGGCGTTCTGGCGAGATGCCATAAGATCCAGATCCGGTTTGCCCCAACGACAAATCAGTTGAGCAAATACCTCCGGGTGTAGTTCCCACTCCCCCGGATGAAAAGTCTGGCGACTTAGAAAATCCGCTTCCCAGTTCTCCACACCTGGGATGTAGATCGCTGACAGGTGGCAAGAGTGTGACTCTGCCCAGCGAATTATCTTCGAGATTTCCAACATCGCTAGGGAACTCCTGGTTCCCCCTTGATGATTGATGTAAGCCACAGTCGTGATGTTGTCCGACTGAAACCTGATGAACCTCAGTGTTGCTAACTGAGGCCAAGCTAGAAGAGCATTGAATATTGCTCTTAATTCTAGAATGTTGATTGGTAGGAGTTTCTCCTCCTGAGTCCACGATCCCTGAGCCTTCAGGGAGTTCCAGACTGCTCCCCAGCCTAGAAGGCTGTCATCTGTTGTTACAATCGTCCATTCTGGTCTGCGAAAGGTCATTCCTTCGGACAGATGAACCCGTGACAACCACCAGAGAAGAGAATCTCTGGTCTCCTGGTCCAGATTTAGCAAAGGGGACAGATCTGAGTAATCCCCATTCCACTGACTTAGCATGCATAGTTGCAGCGGTCTGAGATGCAGGCGCGCAAATGGCACTATGTCCATTGCCGCGACCATCAAGCCGATTACTTCCATACACTGAGCTACTGATGGTCTTGGAATGGAGTGAAGGGCACGACAAGCATTGAGAATCTTTGATAACCTGGACTCCGTCAGGTAAATCTTCATCTCTACAGAATCTATAAGAGTCCCTAGAAAAGGGACCCTTGTGAGTGGTAACAGAGAACTCTTTTCCACGTTCACTTTCCACCCATGCGACCTCAGAAATGCTAGAACTATCTCTGTATGAGACTTTGCATTTTGAAAACTTGACGCTTGAATCAGAATGTCGTCTAGGTACGGAGCAACCGCTATGCCTCGTGGTCTTAGTACCGCCAGAAGTGAGCCCAGAACCTTTGTAAAAATTCTTGGGGCCGTAGCTAACCCGAAGGGAAGAGCTACAAACTGGTAATGCCTGTCTAGAAAGGCAAATCTTAGGTACCGATAATGATCTTTGTGAATCGGTATGTGAAGGTAGGCATCCTTTAAGTCCACTGTGGTCATATATTGACCCTCTTGGATCATGGGCAGGATGGTCCGAATGGTTTCCATCTTGAACGATGGAACCCTTAGGAATTTGTTTAAGATTTTTAAGTCTAAGATTGGTCTGAAGGTTCCCTCTTTTTTTGGGAATCACAAATAGATTTGAGTAAAACCCTTGTCCTCGTTCCGTTCGTGGAACTGGGTGGATCACTCCCATCACTAAGAGGTCTTGTACACATTGTAGAAATGCCTCTTTCTTTACTAGGTTTGTTGATAACCTTGACAGATGAAACCTCCCTTGTGGAGGAGAAGTTTTGAAATCCAGAAGGTATCCCTGAGATATAATCTCCAACGTCCAGGGATCCTGTACATCTCTTGCCCAGGCCTGGGCGAAGAGAGAAAGTCTGCCCCCCACTAGATCAGTCTCCAGAGAGGGGGCCCTGTCTTAATGCTGTCTTAGGGGCGGAAGTAGGCTTTCTGGCCTGCTTGCCCTTGTTCCATGACTGGTTGCCTTTCCAACCCTGTCTGTAACGAGCAGTAGTTCCTTCCTGTTTTGGAGCAGAGGAAGTGGATGCTGCTCCTGCCTTGAAGTTACGAAAGGCACGAAAATTAGACTGTTTGGCCTTTGATTTGGCCCTGTCCTGAGGAAGGGTGTGGCCCTTACCTCCCGTAATGTCAGCAATAATTTCCTTCAAGCCGGGCCCGAATAAGGTCTGCCCTTTGAAAGGAATGTTAAGTAGTTTAGACTTAGAAGTTACATCTGCTGACCAGGATTTAAGCCATAGCGCCCTGCGCGCCTGTATGGCGAATCCGGAATTTTTAGCCGTAAGTTTGGTTAAATGCACTACGGCATCCAAAACAAACACATTAGCCAGTTTAAGCGTTCTAACTTTGCTCAAAGTCTCATCCAATGGTGCTGTGCGAATCGCCTCTTCCAGAGACTCAAACCAGAATGCCGCTGCAGCCGTGACAGGCGCAATGCATGCAAGAGGCTGCAATATAAAACCTTGTTGAACAAACATTTTCTTAAGGTAACCCTCTAATTTTTTATCCATTGGATCTGAGAAAGCACAGCTATCCTCCACCGGGATAGTGGTACGCTTGGCTTAAGTAGAAACTGCTCCCTCCACCTTAGGGACCGTCTGCCATAAGTCTCGTGTGGTGGCGTCTATAGGGAACATTTTTCTAAATATCGGAGGAGGGGAAAAGGGCACACCGGGTCTATCCCACTCCTTACTAATAATTTCTGTAAGCCTTTTTGGTATAGGAAAAACGTCAGTACACACCGGTACCGCATAGTATCTATCCAACCTACATAATTTCTCTGGGATTGCCACCGTGTCGCAATCATTCAGAGCCGCTAACACCTCCCCTAGTAACACGCGGAGGTTCTCAAGCTTAAATTTAAAATTTGAAATTTCTGAATCCGATCTCCCCGGATCAGAACCGTCACCGACAGAATGAAGCTCACCGTCATGTTCTGCAAATTGTGACGCAGTATCAGACATGGCTCTCGTGTCATCAGCGCGCTCTGTCCTTAACCCAGAGCTATCGCGCTTGCCTCTTAATTCGGGCATATTGTATAATACTACTTTCATAACATTAGCCATATCATGTAAAGTGATTTGTAAGGGCCTTGATGTACTTGGCGCCTCAATCTTACGCACCTCCCGAGCGGGAGACGCAGGTACTGACACGTGAGGAGAGTTAGACGGCATAACTTCCCCCTCGTTGTCTGGTGATAATTTCTTTATCGGTACAGATTGACTTTTATTCAAAGTAATATCAATACAATTGGTACACATATTTCTATTGGGCTCCACATCGGCTTTTGAACATAATGAACAAGCAGATTCCTCTGTATCAGACATGTTTAAACAGACTAGCAATGAAGCTAGCAAGCTTGGAAATCACTTTCAATAAGTTTACAAGCAATATAAAAAACGCTGCAGCGCTTTTAAAAAAAAAAAAACACGGTTGAATAACGAAGAAAACTAATTCAGTTATAGTCAACCATTCTTAACGAGAAATGTATTAATTAGCAGAGGATTGCACCCATTAGCAAAAGAATGATTAACCCCTCAATACCCAAAAACGGATATCAAATTAAGATTTAACGCTTTTATCACAGTCAAACACACTGTCACAGATCTGCTGTGACTGATTACCTCCCTCAAAAACGAATTTTGAAGACCCCTGAGCTCTCTAGAGACGTCCTGGATCAAGGAGGAAGAAACAGGAAGACTGTGCTAGAATTTTAACTGCGCAACAAGGCGCTAAAACAAGGTCCCTCCCACTCATATTACAACAGTGGGAGACCTGATTTAACGGTTTCTATGCAGAAAATACGTTAGCCATGTGGAAAAAAATCATGCCCAAAAAGATTTATCACCAAAGTACCTCACAAAACGAATAACATGCCAGTAAACGTTTTAAAAACAACATTTTGAATGTCATGCAAAGTTATCACTAAGCCTGCTACCAGTCGCTTCCACTGCAGATAAGGCTTAAACATTATTTCAGTATTAACAGTATTTTCTCAGTCAAATTCTAGTCCCTAGAAAATAACTCAACTGCGCATACATTTATCAGCCTGATACCAGTCGCTACTACTGCATTTAAGGCTGTACTTACATCATATGGGTAACAGCAGTATTTTCTTAGTCAATTCCATTCCCAGAAAATAATGTACTGCACATACCTCATTTGCGGGGAACCCCGCATGCTATTCCCCTCTTTCTGAAGTTACCCTACTCCTCAGAATGTCGAGAACAGCCAGCGGATCTTAGTTACGTCTGCTAAGATCATAGAAAAACGCAGGCAGATTCTTCTCCAAATACTGCCTGAGATACAAAAAAACGGCACACTCCGGTGTCATTTTAAAATAACAAACTTTTGATTGAAGAATAATTAAGTAAAAACTCCAACTCCTCTCGCGACCTCCTTTGTTGAGGGTTGCAAGAGAATGACTGGATATGACATGTGAGGGGAGGAGCTATATAGCAGCTCTGCTTGGGTGATCCTCTTGCAACTTCCTGTTGGGAAGGAGAATATATCCCATAAGTAATGGATGACCCGAGGACTGAACACACTTAACAAGAGAAAGGTGCCATTTTTCATATAATATATCTAGTCCGTAATAAAGGTGCAAGCTATGGAGGGCTCTGACGCGTTGGAGGGTACTCCCTCTTTAACAAAGTCTCATACCTGTGTTTATTGCGAATAGGTTCTGGTAGATCCGCCTGCTCAACTATTTTCCACATGCCTTGATAAGGTTACGACATCTAGAAATAATAGGATGTCTAGTACTACTGAGCCGATTACACATGCAGTGCCCCAGGGCACGACCATGTTGGCTGCCAGATTTTGCGGATCAACTGCAAATGGCGGTGTCTAAGGTGATTAGTGCCTTACCACGTTCTGCTAAATGCAAGCGTAAGGTAAAATTTGGCGATCCTACCAATGGATATTTCAGAGGACGTTCCTTCGGGGTCTGGGTCGGTCATCTAAAGCTCCGACTGTGGAGGAGCCGGACTTTAGGTTTAAGATGGAAAATTTGCGCTTTTTGCTTGCTACTCTCGAGGTTCTGGAACCGATACTACCGGAGGATCCTTCGATTCCTAAGCTTGATAAAGTCTATAAGGACAGGGTGGTGCCTCAGACCTTCCCGGTTTCTGTTAAAATTGCTAACATTATTAAGAATGAATGGGAGAGATTAGGTTCTTCCTTTTCCCCTTCTTCTTTTAAGAAGCTGTTCCCCGTCCCGGACTCTAAGCTCAAGCTATGGGGGACTGTCCCTAAGGTGGATGGTTCTATCTCTACTCTCGCGAAGCGGATGACGATTCCTCTTGAGGATAGTTCGTCATTTAAAGAACCCATGGATATAAAGTTAGAAAACATGTTAAGAAAAATGTTTCAACACACAGGGTTTGTTTTTCAGCCGTCAGCGCGATTGCTGCGGTAGCCGGAGCTGCAACATATTGGTGTGAATCTGTCGGACATGGTCGAGAGGGAAACTCCCCTTGACGAGATACAGGATAGAATTAAGGCCTTGAGGGTCGCTAATTCGTTTATTTGTGATGCCAATATGCAAATCATTCGCCTGAATGCTAAGGTATCAGGTTTTTCCATACTAGTCGTGGTCTGCGGACTTGACCTAAGTCTAGACTGCTATCCCTTCACTTTCACGTAAAGATCCAGTTTGGTCTGGGATTAAACTCGATCATATCCACAGTTACTGGAGGCAAGGGCGCTTTCCTACTGCAGGATAGGAAGGTTAAGCCTAAGGAATCTACTTTTCGTCCCTTTAGTGCGGTCAAGGCCCCACGCCAGCAGCCTACCGTGAAAGCGGATCAGTCCAAGGGCACTTGGAAGCCAACTCAGTCTTTGAATAAGTCCAAGCAGAACAAGAAGCACGCCAACACAGTCAGCATGAAGGGGCGGCCCCCGACCGGTCACCGGACCAAGTAGGGGGCATATTATCTCTTCTCAGAGGCCTGGTTGCAAGGATGTTCAGGACCCTTGGGTTCTGGAGGTTATCGCCCAGGGATACAGGATAGGGTTCAGTTCTCATCCGCCCAGGGGCAGATTCCTCCTGTCAAATCTGTCTTCCAGAAAATAGAGACGCCTTTCTAGAACGTGTGAGGGATCTCTCTTCTCTGAGTTATTGTACCAGTACCACCAGCAGAAAGGGGTTTAGGGTGCTATTCAAACCTTTTTGTGGTCCCAAAGAAAGAGGGCACGTTCCGCCCGATTCTAGACCTAAAATGTTTAAACAAGTTTCTGGCTGTTTTATCGTTCAAAATGGAAACTATCAGATCTATTCTGCCCCTAGTGCAAGATGGGACAGTTCATGACGACAATAGACTTGCAGGATGCCTACCTTCATGTGCCAATCCACAGGGGTCACTTAAGGTTCCTGAGATTTGCGTTTCTGGACCAACATTTCTCTTGTAAGATGTATCGAGTCCACGGATTCATCCTTACTTGTGGGATATTCTCCTCCCCTACAGGAAGTGGCAAAGAGAGCACCCACAGTAGAGCTTTCTATTTAGCTCCCCCCTTAGCTCCACCCCCAGTCATTCTCTTTGCCTACTCTAAGAAACTAGGAAGTGCAGAGCGAGTGTGGTGACAAATCTAATCTCTCTGTGTCTGACTGCTTGGAGATTGAACGCCTGATTCTATCAAAGCATGGTTTCTCTGAGTCGGTCATTGATACCCTGATTCAGGCTAGAAAGCCTGTCAACCGGAAGATCTATCATAAGATTTGGCGCAAATATCTTTATTGGTTTGAATCCAAAGGTTACTCGTGGAGTAAGATTAGGATTCCTTGAATATTGTCTTTTCTCCAAGAAGGTTTGGAGAAGGGATTATCTGCTAGTTCCCTAAAAGGACAAATATCTGCTTTGTCTATTCTTCACAAAGTCTGGCGGATGTTCCAGACGTTCAAGCATTTAGTCAGGCTTTGGTCAGAATCAAGCCTGTATTTAAACCTGTTGCTCCGCCATGGAGCCTAAACTTACTTTAAGTTCTTCAAGGGGTTCCGTTTGAACCTATGCATTCCATAGATATTAAGATTTCCGTCAAACATCTTTGCTGTTTATTCGGGTAAACGGAGAGGTCAAAGGGCTACCGCTACCTCTCTTTCCTTTTGGCTGAAAAGCATCATCCGTTTGGCCTATGAGACTGCTTGCCAGCAGCCTCCTGAAAGAATTACTGCTCATTCTACTAGAGATGTGGCTTCCACATGGGCTTTTAAGGCGGCGGCGACTTGGTCTTCGCTTCATACTTTTTCAAAATTTTACAAATTCGGTACTTTTGCTTCTTCGGAGGCTATTTTTGGGAGAGAGGTTCTACAAGTAGTGGTGCCTTCCGTTTAAGGTACCTGTCTTGTCCCTCCCTTCATCCGTGTCCTAAAGCTTTGGTATTGGTATCCCACAAGTAAGGAGGAATCTGTGGACTCGATACATCTTACAAGAGAAAACATAATTTATGCTTACCTGATAAATTTATTTCTCTTGTGATGTATCGAGTCCACGGCCCGCCCTGTTTTTTAAGACGGGCATATATATTTTTATTTTAAAACTTTCAGTCGCCACTGCACCCTATAGTTTCTCCATTTTCTTCCTAGCCTTCGGTCGAATGACTGGGGGGTGGAGCTATGGGGGGAGCTATATAGACAGCTCTGCTGTGGGTGCTCTCTTTGCCACTTCCTGTAGGGGAGGAGAATATCCCACAAGTAAGGATGAATCCGTGGACTCGATACATCACAAGAGAAATAAATTTATCAGGTAAGCATAAATTATGTTTTCAAGTTTGTGGCCCTCCCCTTCGTTCTGGCAACGAGCCCGAGAGTCTCTACAAAGGTTCTGGGGGCGCTACTTGCTGTAGCCAGGTCCAGAGGCTTTGCTGTGGCGCCCTATCTGGACAATATTCTAGTCCAGGCGCCGTTCAGTCTCGCAGAGGATCACTCGAGGGCCCTTCTTCTTTTGCTCCAATCTCACGGTTGGAGGATAAACTCAGGAAAGAGCTCCCTGATTCCCAGCAACAGGGTGGAGTTCCTGGGAACGATAATAGATTCTATATCCATGAGGATGTTTCTCACAGCTTAGCGACGCAGGAAGATTGCGTCCACCTTTCTTGCCCTTCAGTCCTCCTCCAGTCCCTCTGTGACTCAGAGTATGGAGGTTATCGGGCTCATGGTGTCCAGCGTCGATGTTATTCCATTCGCCAGGTTCCATCTAAGTCCTCTTCAGTTCTGCATGTTGAGACAGTGGAACGCCGATCATACAGACCTATCCTAACAAATTTCTCTGGACGAGGACTCCCTCTCTTGGTGGATCTGTCTGGAACAACTGTCCCAATAGCAGATTTGTAAGGCGTCTACCTTTTCCTCACATACCTTTACAAAATTTTACAAATTTGTTTTTGCTTCGGCGGAAGCAGTTTTTGGGAGACAGTTTTTACAGCCTGTGGTGCCATCAGATTAGACTCCGCCTTCTTTTTGCCCTCCCGTTTTTCATTCAGTGTTCTCTGGAGCTTGGGTATTTGTTTCCACAAGTAATGAATGAAGTTGTGGACTCTCCTCCCCTTTAGATGGAAAACATAAATTATGCTTACCTGATAATTTTATTTCCATTGTGGGGAGGAGAGTCCACGGCTCCCGTCCGTGGTTCCCTTGGGCGAATTTAAATTTAGTTTTTTGTTCTTCTGGCACCATTTATACCGTGATACTTATCCTACTGTTCCTTGTTCCCTCGGGAGAATGACTGAGGGATGAGAGAAGTGAGGGAGGTATTTAAGCCTTTGGCTGGGGTGTCTGTCTCCTCCTGGTGGCCAGGTTCTTAATTCCCACAAGTAATGGATGAAGCCATGGATTCTACTCCCCACGATGGAAATAAAATTATCAGATGAGCATAATTTTTTACCTGCTGAAGTTTTTTATATTGGTCATTTTTTTCTTTATACGGAATGGCTGCTTTTACTTGTATTTTCACATACAGTATACTGAAAATGTACTATTATATTAGAAACTATCTATATTAGGTACTATTGTATTAGAGAAAAACGTTCTAAACGAGAAGCGGCAAAATAGATCAAGATTCCAGTGGAAATAACAAAGAGCAGGCCCTGCCTATTTGAAACTGCTTAACCGCTAAAAAAAGTGAGTGGGGTATAGTTGAAGACTTAGAAGCTGTAAAATTTAAAATTGTGGCATTTTTGCATGTTTCAATGTAAAAAAAAAATATAAACGGGATCTTTTTTTTTTTTACGTTGAAATATGCCAAAATTGCCCAGATTTGGATTGGACAACGACTAAAACTTCAAGGGGAAGAAAATAAAACGTCTTAGTGTCAGTGCTTCCAGGACTTAAAGTAGCGGTTATATGTTACTAAAGTGTTTTTTTTTTAAATTGGCGTTTTTTCATTAATTAAACTGATATTAATTTTTAAATTTTACATTAAATGGCAAAAAATAAAGGTTTTTAATTTTCCATCACTTTAATACATTTGTTGACATTATTTGATGGTAAATCGGTTTAATTTGCCGCCCCACTTGTATTAAAACTTTGTTTAAAAAAATATGCTAAATTGCTCTGGGCAATGATTTCCAATCCTACTCACAATTTGCAAAGCTGTTTTTAAAAATATTAGTATGTTTTTTGGATCCTGTAGTCTACTTCTATTACACATACAAGAAAAAGTCAGGTAATCAGTCAAAATATGTGACAAATGGTTCACTGCATCATGCTCTGCTAATCTTCCTCTGGGTGGAGGTCTTGTTCTCTAGTTAAAGGGACAGTAAAGTCGTAATAAGACATTTATGATTTAGACAGAGCATACAACTTTCCAATTTACTTATAATATTTAATTTGCTTCCTTCTCTTGTTATCCTTTGCTGAAAGGTTTATCTATGAAACCTAGGTTCTAGCTGCTGTCATTGGTTTCCCCATGTGTTCAGTTAGAAACCAGTAGTGCATTGCTGCTCCTTCAACAAATACCAAAAGAATGAAGCAAATTTGATATTAGAAATGGAAAGTTTTTTTAAAATTGCATGTTTTACCTAAATCATGAGAAAAATGTTGTTTCATGTCCCGTTAAGGAATGTGCATGTGACTCATCTTGCTTGCCGACAGTATCACTTCTTTGCTTTTGTTGAGCCTATGTTTCGTCACCAAATCACTCAAAATGTGTCTAAACTTATAGTATTGTTCTTGATCTAAAAGTTTGTAAAAATGTTTTTACTCTCATGTCCATTGCTTCCATGTCTACTTTGTCTCTCAATTTAGTATATTATGCTTGTATTTATTATGTGCAGATGATGATGGCAACAACCAGTGGCCTGAGGCACTCAAATTCCTGTTTGATTCTGTGAGTTCACAGGATGTTGGACTGCGGGAGGCAGCGCTCCACATCTTCTGGTATGTCTTTGCTTACATTTTTTGCATTACGATAATAAAGTGATCAGTTACCATTTTAAGGCAACTAATTAAACCAAAACTAATTTAAATACCTTTTTTAGTTGATGTTCCTGTGTGGAGTTAAAAAAAAATGTATTTATGCTTGTGGCATGTGTTGCTGTCTACCAGTAGAACTATGTGGTTTGTCTTACCAGCCATTGAACTTTTATTCCACACCACTTGTATATATTCCACACACACTTTTAAATATTTGGTATCAAAGTAGTTAAACCTGTTCAATAATGCATTTTAACCCTTTAAGTGTGAATAACACTGGGCTACTGAACACGTGTCATTATTTGTGGTTGCTTACAGAGCTCATTTTGGGCCAAACACACACACCACCGAAGTGCTGGTATGGATAACAGGGCTTATGGGAGCTTGTATTCAACACCTTGATCTCGACTCCCCTAAGCCCTAGAAACTCCAAAGACTCACCATTTGTATATAGAGAGAGAGAGTCCATCCGTCCACGGATTCATCCTTTACTTGTGGGATATTATCCTCCTGCTAACAGGAAGTGGCAAAGAGCACCACAGCAGAGCTGTCTATATAGCTCCACCCCCCATTCATTCGACCGAAGGTACAGGAAGAGAAAGGAGAAACTAAAAGGTGCAGAGGTGACTGAAGTTTAAAATCAAAAAATATTATCGGTCTTAAAATGACAGGGCGGGCCGTGGACTCGTCGTACCATAGAAGAAATTCATTTATCAGGTAAGCATAAATTTACTTTTCTCTTTTAAGGTGTATCCAGTCCACGGATTCATCCATTACTTGTGGGATATTCTCCTTCCCAACAGGAAGCTGCAAGAGGATCACCCACAGCAGAGCTTTCTATATAGCTCCTCCCCTAACTGCTACTCCCAGTCATTCTCTTGCAGCTCTCGACAAGAAAGGAAGTATGAAGAGATGTGGTGAATTAGTGTAGTTTTTTACCTTCAATCAAAAGTTTGTTATTTTTAAATGGTACCGGCGTTGTACTGTTTTTACTTCAGGCAGAAATTAGAAGAAGAGTTCTGCCTGAGGTTTTTGATGATCTTAGCAGGTTGTAAGTAAGGTATACTGCTGTTCTCACACATAACTGAAGAGTATGGGAAAACTTCAGCTGGGGGAATGGCCTGCAGAATTAACTGCTCTGATGTATGTTCAGTATATTTTTTTTCTAGAGAGATAAGGTCTAGAAAATGCTTGCAGTGCCTGATATATTTAATGTAAGCCTGATTACAGTGATTTAACAAACGACTGGGATCATGCTTGCAGTAAAGGGTAATATTCATGTTACTTGCTCTTATTAATTAGTATGTAAAATGTTTGCATGATATATAAAAAACGTTTTTTACTGAGGGTGATAAATCTTTATTTGGGGCCTAGTTTTCCACATGGCTGACTAGATTTCTCCTAGGAGTAGTTATTTATGGCCCTTTCACTTTGAGTGCATGGTGGGAGGGGCCTATTTTTGCGCTCTAATTGCGCAGTAGTTTTACAGTCTGAGACATCCAGTTTCCCTGAAGGAGTCTTCTGACCCATAGGACCTCTGTAAATGGTTTTTGTGCCTACAATAGTCATTTTATGGGCAGGTAGGAGCCACAGCAGAGCTGTGGCAGTTTGCTTGTTACTGTTTATAACGGTTTTACCGTTTTTCTGATTTGTTTTTTGGGTGCAATGCTATGCTTTTGGGTGCAATGCTATTTTAGTCTACTATACACACTGTAAAAATTTTGTAGTTTACAGCTTTTTTTCACTGTCTTGCAGCTTATGTGATTTGTTTTTTTCCCTTAAAGGCACAGTACCGTTTTTTATATTCTGCTTTTTCACATTTATTAAAGTGTTTTCCAAGCTTGCTGTACTCATTACTAGTCTGTTAAACATGTCTGACATAGAGGGAACTCCTTGTTCATTATGTTTTAGAAGCCATTGTGGAACCCTCTCTTAGAATGTGTACCAAATGCACTGATCTTATTATAAATTTTAAAGACCATATTCTGGCTTTAAAAGATTTATCACCAGAGGAAATTGACAAGGGGGAAGTTATGCCGACTAACTCTCCCCACGTGTCTGAACCTATAACTCCCGCTCAAGGGACGCCAAGTACATCTAGTGCGCCCATTGCGTATACTTTACAAGACATGGCGGCAGTTATGATTCATACCCTTACAGAGGTATTGTCCAAACTGCCAGGGTTACAAGGAAAACGAGACAGCTCTGGGGCTAGAACAAATACAGAGCTCTCTGACGCTTTAGTAGCTATGTCTGATATACCCTCACAATGTGCAGAAGCCGAAGCAGGAGAGCTATCTGTGGGTGATTTTTCTGATTCAGGGAAGACACTTCAACCTGATTCTGATATGTCTACATTTAAATTTAAGCTTGAACACCTCCGCGTCTTGCTCAGGGAGGTTTTAGCAACTCTGGATGACTGTGACGCTATTGTAGTCCCAGAGAAATTGTGTAAGTTGGATAAATACTATGCAGTGCCTGTTTACACTGATGTTTTTCCAATCCCTAAGAGGTTTTCAGAAATTATTACTAAGGAATGGTATAGACCAGGTGTACTGTTCTCTCCCCCTCCTGTTTTTAAAAAGATGTTTCCTATAGATGCCGCTACACGGGACTTGTGGCAGACGGTCCCTAAGGTGGAAGGAGCAGTCTCTACCCTAGCGAAGCGTTCAACTATCCCGGTCGAGGGCAGTTGTGCTTTTCTATATCCAATGGACAAAAAATTAGAGGGTTACCTCAAGAAAATTTTTATTCAACAAGGTTTCTCCAGCCTCTTGCATGTATTGACCCAGTCACTGCTGCTGCGGCTTTCTGATTTGAGTCTCTAGAAGAGGCTCTACAGGTAGAAACCCCGTTTGATGATATCCTTGACAAGCTTAAAGCTCTTAAGCTAGCCAATTCATTTGTTTCTGACGCCGTTGTTCATTTAACCAAGCTAACGGCCAAGAACTCAGGTTTTGCTATTCAGGCTCGTAGGGCGCTATGGCTTAAATCCTGGTCAGCTGACGTTACTTCAAAGTCTAAGCTTCTCAACATTCCCTTCAAGGGGCAGACCCTATTCGGGCCTGGACTGAAGGAGATCATTTCTGATATTACTGGAGGAAAAGGTCACGCCCTTCCTCAGGATAGGTCCAACAAATTAAGGACCAAACAGACTAATTTTCGTTCCTTTCGAAACTTCAAGAGTGGCGCAGCTTCAACTTCCTCTAATACAAAACAAGAGGGAAATTTTGCCCAGTCCAAGCCTGTCTGGAGACCTAACCAGGCTTGGAACAAAGGAAAGCAGGCCAAAAAACCTGCTGCTGCCTCTAAAACAGCGTGAGGGATCAGCCCCCGATCCGGAAACGGATCTAGTAGGGGGCAGGCTTTCTCTCTTCGCCCAGGCTTGGGCAAGAGATGTCCAGGATCCCTGGGCGTTGGAAATTGTCTCCCAGGGATATCTTCTGGACTTCAAAGCTTCTTCCCCAAAAGGGAGATTTCATCTCTCACAATTATCTGCAAACCAGATAAAGAGAGAGGCATTCTTACATTGTGTTCAAGACCTCCTAGTTATGGGAGTGATCCACCCAGTTCCAAAGGAGGAACAGTGGCAAGGCTTATATTCAAATCTGTAGTTCCCAAGAAAGATGGAACCTTCAGACCACTCTTAGATCTCAAGATCCTAAACAAATTTCTCATGGTTCCATCCTTCAAGATGGAGACTATTCGAACCATCCTACCTATGATTCAGGAGGGTCAATACAGGACTACAGTGGATTTAAAGGATGCTTATCTTCACATTCCGATACACAGAGATCATCGGTTTCTCAGGTTCGCCTTCCTAGACAGGCATTACCAGTTTGTGGCTCTTCCCTTTGGGTTAGCTACGGCACCAAGAATCTTTACAAAGGTTCTAGGGTCACTCCTAGCGGTCCTAAGGCCGCGGGGTATATCAGTAGCCCCTTACCTAGACGACGTTCTGATACAGGCGTCGAATTTGCAAATCGCCAGGTCCCATACGGACATTGTTCTGGCATTCCTGAGGTCTCATGGGTGGAAAGTGAACGAAGAAAAGAGTTCTCTATCCCCTCTCACAAGAGTTTCCTTCCTAGGAACTCTGATAGATTCAGTAGAAATGAAAATTTACCTGACAGAGGCCAGGTTATCAAAACTTCTAAATTCCTGCCGTGTTCTTTATTCTACTTCTCGCCCTTCAGTGGCTCAGTGTATGGAAGTAATCGGCTTAATGGTAGCGGCAATGGACATAGTGCCGTTTGCCCGCCTACATCTCAGAATGCTGCAACTTTGCATGCTCAGTCAGTGAAATGGGGATTACACAGATTTGTCCCCTCTACTAAATCTGGATCAAGAGACCAGGGATTCTCTTCTCTGGTGGCTATCTCGGGTCCATCTGTCCAAGGGTATGACCTTCAGCAGGCCAAATTGGACAATAGTAACGACAGATGCCAGCCTTCTGGGCTGGGGCGCAGTCTGGAACTCCCTGAAGGCTCAGGGCTCGTGGACTCAGGAGGAGGCGGCACTCCTTCCGATAAACATTCTGGAACTAAGAGCGATATTCAATGCTCTTCAGGCTTGGCCTCAGCTAGCGACAATGAGTTTCATCAGATTTGTCGGACAATATCACGACTGTAGCCTACATCAACCATCAAGGGGGAACAAGGAGTTCCCTAGCAATGTTGGAGGTTTCAAAGATAATTCTATGGGCAGAAGTTCACTCTTGCCATCTATCGGCTATCCATATCGCAGGAGTAGAGAACTGGGAGGCGTATTTTCTAAGTCGGCAGACTTTTCATCTAGGGGGAGTGGGAACTCCATCCGGAGCTATTTGCACAGTTGATTCAACTTTGGGGCAAACCAGAACTGGATCTCATGGCGTCTCGTCAGAACGCCAAGCTTCCTTGTTACGGATCCAGGTATCCCAAGGCAGCGCTGATAGATGCTCTAGCAGCGCCTTGGTCCTTCAACCTGGCTTATGTGTTTCCACCGTTTCCTCTGCTCCCTCGTCTGATTGCCAAGATCAAGCAGGAGAGAGCTTCTGTGATTTTGATAGCACCTGCGTCCACCAGGTCTGCATACCAAGTCCTGCGTGGCCATGCAGGTGCTATTAGAATCACTGATGCTCTCTCCTGTTTGATTCTGGCAATCAATCGAGGAAGCATCGGGAAGGGTGGAAACACGTAAGCCATCCTGAAGTCCCAAGGTGCTGTCAGGGCATCTATCAGGACTGCTCCTGGATCCCTGGATCTGGACCCGTAACGAGGAAGCTTGGCGTTCTGTCGAGACGCCATGAGATCTATCTCTGGTTTGCCCCAACGTCGAAGTATTTGGGCAAAGACCTCCGGATGAAGCTCCCACTCCCCCGGATGAAAAGTCTGACGACTTAAGAAATCCGCCTCCCAGTTCTCCACTCCCGGAATGTGGATTGCTGACAGTTGGCAAGAGTGAGACTCTGCCCAGCGAATTATCTTTGATACTTCCATCATTGCTAGGGAGCTTCTTGTCCCTCCCTGATGGTTGATGTAAGCTACCGTCGTGATGTTGTCCGACTGAAACCTGATGAACCCCCGAGTTGTCAACTGGGGCCAAGCCAGGAGGGCATTGAGAACTGCTCTCAATTCCAGAATGTTTATTGGCAGGAGACTCTCCTCCTGACTCCATTGTCCTTGAGCTTTCAGAGAATTCCAGACGGCACCCCAACCTAGAAGGCTGGCGTCTGTTGTTACAATTGTCCAGTCTGGTCTGCTGAATGGCATCCCCCTGGACAGATGTGGCCGAGAAAGCCACCATAGAAGAGAATTTCTGGTCTCTTGATCCAGATTCAGAGAAGGGGACAAATCTGAGTAATCCCCATTCCACTGACTTAGCATGCACAGTTGCAGTGGTCTGAGGTGTAAGCGAGCAAAGGGAACTATGTACATTGCCGCTACCATTAAGCCGATTACCTCCATGCATTGAGCCACTGACGGGTGTTGAATGGAATGAAGGGTGCGGCAAGCACTTTGAAGTCTTGTTAACCTGTCTTCTGTCAGGTAAATCTTCATTTCTACAGAATCTATAAGAGTCCCCAGGAAGGGAACTCTTGTGAGTGGAACGAGTGAACTTTTCTTTTCGTTCACCTTCCATCCATGTGACCTTAGAAAAGCCAGTACTAACTCTGTATGAGACTTGGCAGTTTGAAAGCTTGAAGCTTGTATCAGAATGTCGTCTAGGTACGGAGCTACCGAGATTCCCCGCGGTCTTAGTACCGCCAGAAGAGCACCCAGAACCTTTGTGAAGATTCTTGGAGCTGTAGCCAATCCGAATGGAAGAGCTACAAACTGGTAATGCCTGTCTAGGAAGGCAAACCTTAGATACCGGTAATGATCTTTGTGAATCGGTATGTGAAGGTAAGCATCCTTTAAATCCACTGTGGTCATGTACTGACCCTTTTGGATCATGGGTAAAATTGTCCGAATAGTCTCCATCTTGAACGATGGAACTCTTAGGAATTTGTTTAGGATCTTTAAATCCAGGATTGGTCTGAAAGTTCCCTCTTTTTTGGGAACCACAAACAGATTTGAGTAAAACCCTTGTCCCTGTTCCGACCGTGGAACTGGATGGATTACTCCCATTAACAAAAGTTCTTGTACGCAGCGTAGAAACGCCTCTTTCTTTGTTTGGTTTGTTGACAACCTTGACAGATGAAATCTCTCTCTTGGAGGAGAGTATTTGAAGTCCAGAAGGTATCCCTGAGATATTATCTCTAGCGCCCAGGGGTCCTGGACATCTCTTGCCCAAGCCTGGGCGAAGAGAGAAAGTCTGCCCCCCACTAGATCCGATCCCGGATCGGGGCCCTCAATTCATGTTGTTTTAGGGGCAGCAGCAGGTTTCCTGGCCTGCTTGCCCTTGTTCCAAGACTGGTTAGGTCTCCAGCTTTGTCTGTAGCGAGCAACAGATCCTTCTTGTTTTGGAGCAGTGGAAGTTGATGCTGCTCCTGCTTTGAAATTCCGAAAGGAACGAAAATTAGACTGTCTAGCCTTAGGTTTGGCTCTGTCTTGAGGCAGGGCCGTGGCCCTTACCTCCTGTAATGTCAGCGATAATTTCTTTCAAACCGGGCCCAAATAAGGTCTGCCCTTTGAAAGGTATATTAAGTAATTTGGACTTAGAAGTTACATCAGCTGACCAGGATTTTAGCCACAGTGCTCTGCGCGCCTGAATGGCGAATCCGGAATTCTTAGCCGTACGTTTAGTTAAATGTACTACGGCTTCCGAAATGAATGAATTAGCTAGCTTAAGGATTCTAAGCCTGTCCGTAATGTCGTCCAGAGTAGCTGAACTAAGGTTGTCTTCCAGAGACTCAATCCAGAATGCCGCTGCAGCCGAGACCGGCGCAATGCATGCAAGGGGTTGCAATATAAAACCTTGTTGAACAAACATTTTCTTAAGGTAACCCTCTAACTTTTTATCCATTGGATCTGAAAAGGCACAGCTATCCTCCACCGGGATAGTGGTACGCTTAGCTAAAGTAGAAACTGCTCCCTCCACCTTAGGGACCGTTTGCCATAAGTCCCGTGTGGTGGTGTCTATTGGAAACATCTTTCTAAATATCGGAGGGGGTGAGAACGGCACACCGGGTCTATCCCACTCCTTAGTAATAATTTCAGTTAGTCTCTTAGGTATAGGAAAAACGTCAGTACTTGTTGGTACAGCAAAATATTTATCCAACCTACACATTTTCTCTGGTATTGCAACTGTGTTACAATCATTCAGAGCCGCTAACACCTCCCCTAGTAATACACGGAGGTTTTCCAGCTTAAATTTAAAATTTGAAATATCTGAATCCAATCTGTTTGGATCAGAACCGTCAGCCGCAGAATGAAGCTCTCTGTCCTCATGTTCTGCAAGTTGTGACGCAGTATCTGACATGGCCCTAGCATTATCAGCGCACTCTGTTCTCACCCCAGAGTGATCACGCTTGCCTCTTAGCTCTGGTAATTTAGCCAAAACCTCAGTCATAACAGTAGCCATATCTTGTAATGTTATTTGTAATGGCCGCCCAGATGTACTGGGCGCCACAATATCGCGCACCTCCCGAGCGGGAGATGCAGGTACTGTCACGTGAGGCGAGTTAGTCGGCATAACTCTCCCCTCGTTGTTTGGTGAAATTTGTACAGATTGACTTTTATTTAAAGTAGCATCAATACAGTTAGTACATAAATTTCTATTGGGCTCCACTTTGGCGTTAGCACAAATAGTACAGGTCTCATCCTCTGAATCAGACATGTTTAACACACTAGCAACTAAACTTGCAACTTGGAAATATTATTCAAGTAAAATACAATGAAAAACGTCCTGTGCCTAAGAAGCACAGAAAGATATGACAGTTGAAATCAATAAACTGAAAAGGTTACAGCATCAAACTTTGTAAAAACAAAACACAATTTTAGCAAAGGCTTGTTCCCATTAGCAAAGAATAACTAACCCTGATGGCATAAAAAAGTTAAAGAATAAACTTTTTTTTTTTTTTTATCACAGTCAACTACAATCTCACAGCTCTGTTGTGAAGATTACTTCCCTCAAACAAGCTTTGAAGACCCCTGAGTTCTGTAAGATGAACCGGAACATGCAGGAAAAACAATGAGCTTCTGACTGAAATTTTTGATGCGTAGCAAAAGCGCCAAAAAAGGCCCCTCCCCCTCACACACAACAGTGAGAGAGTTTAGTAAACTGTCAGAATTAGATCAAGCAACTGCCAAGTGGAAAAATAGTGCCCAAACATTTTATTCACCCAGTACCTCAGAAAATGAAAACTATTTTACATTCCAGCAAAAACGTTTAACATAAATTAAGAGTTATTAAAAAGCCTGTTGCTTGCAAATAGGCTAAAGTCTTAAATACACAGTGTAATTCCAGTGAAGTACCATTCCCCAGAATACTCAAATGTAAAATATACATACATGATATTATATTGGTATGGCAGGATTTTCTCATCAATTCCATTGTCAGAAAATAAAAGCTGCTACATACCTCTTTGCAGATTAATCTGCCCGCTGTCCCCTGATCTGAAGTTTACCTCTCCTCAGATGGCCGAGAAACAGCAATATGATCTTAACTACTCCAGCTAAAATCATAGAAAAAACTCTGGTAGATTCTTCTTCAAATTCTACCAGATAAGGAATAACACACTCCGGTGCTATTAAAAATAACAAACTTTTGATTGAAGAAATAAAACCAAATAAAATCACCATAGTCCTCTCACACATCCTATCTAGTCGTTGGGTGCAAGAGAATGACTGGGAGTGACGTAGAGGGGAGGAGCTATATGCAGCTCTGCTGGGTGAATCCTCTTGCACCTCCTGTTGGGGAGGAGTAATATCCCAGAAGTAATGATGACCCGTGGACTGATCACACTACAGAAGAAAGGAATTTATCAGGTAAGCATAAATTATGTTTTTATCAAAACATGGTTTCTCCGAGTTGGTCATTGGTACCTTAATTCAGGCTCGAAAGCCTGTCGCCAGGAAAATCTATCATAAGATATGGTGTAAATATCTTCATTGGTGTGAATCCAAGGGTTACTCATGGAGTAAAGTCAGGATTCCTAGGATATATTTTCTCCAAGAAGGATTGGAGAAGGGATTGTCAGCTAGTTCCTTAAAGGGACAGATTTCTGCTCTGTCTATTCTTTTGCACAAGTGTCTGGCAGATGTTCCAGACGTTCAGGCGTTTTGCCAGGCTTTAGTTGGAATCAAGCCTGTGTTTAAACCTGTTGCTCCGCCATGGAGTTTAAATTTAGTTCTTAAAGTTCTTCAAGGGGTTCCGTTTGAACCTCTGCATTCCATAGATATCAAGCTTTTATCTTGGAAAGTTCTGTTTTTGGTAGCTATCTCTTCGGCTCGAAGAGTTTCAGAGTTATCTGCCTTACAGTGTGATTCCCCTTATCTGATCTTCCATGCAGATAAGGTAGTTTTGCGTACCAAACCTGGGTTTCTTCCTAAGGTGGTATCTAATAAGAATATCAATCAGGAGATTGTTGTTCCGTCACTGTGTCCTGATCCTTCTTCAAAGAAGGAAAGTCTATTACACAATCTTGACGTGGTTCGTGCTTTAAAGTTTTTTATTTACAAGCTACTAAGGATTTTCGTCAAACATCTGCATTGTTTGTTGTCTACTCTGGACAGAGGAGAGGCCAAAAGGCTTCATCAACTTCTCTTTCCTTTTGGTTAAGAAGTATAATCCGCTTAGCTTATGAGACTGCTGGCCAGCAGCCTCCTGAAAGAATTTACAGCTCATTCCACTAGAGCGGTGGCTTCCACATGGGCTTTTAAAAATGAGGCTTCTGTTAAACAGATTTGTAAAGCGGCGACTTGGTCTTCGCTTCATACTTTTTCTAAATTCTACAAATTTGATACTTTTGCTTCTTCGGAGGCTATTTTTGGGAGGTCTTACAGGCAGTGGTGCCTTCCGTTTAAGCGCCTGCCTTGTCCCTCCCTTCATCCGTGTCCTATAGCTTTGGTATTGGTATCCCACAAGTAATGGATGAATCCGTGGACTGGATACACCTTACAAGAGGAAACAAAATTTATGCTTACCTGATGATAAATTTATTTCTCTTGTGGTGTATCCAGTCCACGGCCCGCCCTGTCATTTTAAGGCAGGTGTTATTTATTTTTTAAACTACAGTCACCACTGCACCCTATAGTTTCTCCTTTTTCTTGCTTGTCTTCGGTCGAATGACTGGGAGTGGCAGTTAGGGGAGGAGCTATATAGACAGCTCTGCTGTGGGTGATCTTCTTTCAGCTTCCTGTTGGGAAGGAGAATATCCCACAAGTAATGGATGATCCGTGGACTGGATACACCACAAGAGAAATAAATCAGGTAAGCATAAATTTTGTTTTATTCTATAAGGTACGACGAGTCCATGGATTCATCCTTTACTTGTGGGATACAATCCAAAGCTACTTGGTATGCAGACCTAGTGGACATGTCATCGGTTCCACCATGGAAACTGCCATCGAGGCAGGATCTTCTAATACAGGGTCCATTCAAGCATCCAAATCTAGTTTCTCTGCAACTGACTGCTTGGAGATTGAACGCTTAATTCTAGCTAAGCGTGGGTTCTCTGAATCAGTTATTGATACTTTGATCCAGGCCAGAAAGCCTGTCACCAGGAAAATTTACCATAAGATATGGCGGAAATATCTTTGTTGGTGTGAATCCAAGGGTTACTCATGGAGTAAAGTTAGGATTCCCAGGATTTTGTCCTTCCTCCAAGAAGGATTGGAGAGAGGATTGTCGGCTAGTTCCTTAAAGGGACAGATATCTGCTCTGTCTATCCTGTTACACAAGCGGCTGGCAGCAGTACCAGACGTTCAGGCGTTTGCACAGGCTTTAGTTAGAATCGAGCCTGTCTATAAACCTGGGGCTCCTCCATGGAGTCTTAATTTAGTTCTTTCAGTTCTTCAAGGGGTTCCGTTTGAACCTTTACATTCCATAGATATTAAGTTATTATCTTGGAAGGTTTTGTTTTTGGTAGCTATCTCTTCTGCTCGGAGAGTTTCAGAATTGTCTGCTTTGCAGTGTGATTCACCCTATCTGGTGTTACATGCAGATAAGGTTGTTTTGCGTACCAAACCTGGTTTTCTTCCGAAAGTTGTTTCTTATAAGAATATTAACCAGGAAATCATTGTTCCTTCTCTGTGTCCTAATCCAGTTTCGAAGAAGGAACGACTATTACACATTCTTGATGTGGTTCGGGCTTTAAAATTCTATTTTTAAAAGCAACTAAAGATTTCAGACAAGCATCATCCTTGTTTGTTGTCTATTATGGTAAGAGGAGAGGTCAGAAAGCGACTGCTACCTCTTTCCTTCTGGCTGAAAAGCATCATCCGATTGGCTTATGAGACTGCTGGACAGCAGCCTCCTGAACAAATTAAAGCTCATTCCACCCGAGCTGTGGCTTCCACATGGGCCTTCAAGAATGAGGCTTCTGTTGAACAGATTTGTAAGGCAGCGACTTGGTCTTCACTGCATACTTTTGCCAAATTTTACAAATTCGATACTTTTGCTTCTTCGGAGGCTATTTTTGGGAGAGAGTTTTTGCAAGCAGTGGTGCCTTCCGTTTAGGTTACCTGACTTTTTCCCTCCCTTCATCCGTGTCCTAAAGCTTTGGTATTGGTATCCCACAAGTAAGGATGAATCCGTGGACTGGATACACCAAGTAAGAGAAAACAGAATTTATGCTTACCTGATAAATTACTTTCTCTTACGGTGTATCCAGTCCACGACCCGCCCTGGCAATTAAGTCAGGGTCAAATTTATTTTTGTAAAACTACAGTCACCCCTGCACCCTATGGTTTCTCCTTTTTCTCCTAACCGTCGGTCGAATGACTGGGGAGGCGGAGCCTGAGGGGGAGCTATATGGACAGCTCTGCTGTGTGCTCTCTTTGCCACTTCCTGTAGGGAATGAGAATATCCCACAAGTAAGGATGAATCCTTGGACTGGATACGCTGTAAGAGAGAGTAATTTATCAGGTAAGCATAAATTCTGTTTTCTCCAACATTGGTGTGTCCGGTCCACTGCGTCATCCATTACTTGTGGGAAATATTCTCCACCACAGGGAAAGGCAAGGAGAGCACACAGCTAGAGCTGTCCATATAGCTCCCCCTCTTGCTCCGCCCCCCAGTCATTCTCCTTGCCGCTCTGAACAAGTAGCATCTCCACGGGGATGGTGAGGAGTTTGTGGTGTTAGTTGTAGTTTTTTTATTCTTCTATCAAGAGTTTATTTTAAAATAGTGCTGGCTTGTACTATTTACTCTACAACAGAAAAGTGATGAAGATTTCTGTTTAAGAGGGCTATGATTTTAGCACAAGTAACTAAAATCCATTACTGTTACCTCGCAGGACTGTTGAAACCAGAGAACTTCAGTTGGGGGTAACAGTTTGCAGACTCATCTGCTTCAGGTATGACTAGTCTCCTAACAACACAGGCTAATGCTAGATGAGTCATTTTTCCCCTCGGGGAAAACGGTAAGCCATTTTTATTTCACCTCAGTAAAAAAAGATAACCGGCTTCCCCTTTTTGATTTTTATGCTGGTAGACACTGTTAGGGGCCCAATCGATTGGTTTTTATTACAATATGATGGCAATTGAAATGTTTTATAAGCTCATTTACACTTGGGGACGTTTTTTATTGATCTGGCTTGCTTTAGACACCTAAATCTAGTCAGGAAGGCCCCTTCACTCTAGTGTACTGAGGGAGGAGGCCTCATTTTAGCTTCAGCTACGCAGTAGATTTTAAGGCAGTGCATGCAGTCTTATGTGAGAGGGTCCTGTGGCTCAGAAAGTGACTCCAGAAGGCTTATTTCTGTGGATGGTTGACCCCTAAGGAAGGTAAAAAGCTAAAGCATGCTGTAGCTGGGATTGTGGTGTATAAAAACGGTTAAATCCAACATTTAGCTCCGGTTTGCTTGTTTTAAGAGCTAGAGTCTCCATATTTGCTGTGCAATACTTTCTAAGCATTAAGACACTGGGGTCCAAATTTCAGAAAAATCGGATATTGCCTTCATAGTTTTTTGAACATTCAGAAATAAAGTGTCATTTTATTATTTAAAGAGACAGTAACGTTTTTGTTTAAAATCGTTTTTATTGCATTGTTTGCCTGCCTAAATCTGTTTAACATGTCTGTGCCATCAGATAACCTATGTTCTGTGTGTGTAGAGACAAATGTGGTTCCCCCTTCGAGTGTTTGTGATAATTGTGCCATAGCGTCCAAACAAAATGAGGACAGCTCTGTTACATTTCATAATGTTGCCCAAGATTTATCTAATGAAGGTAGTGGGGATAGTTCTACATCCTCTCCTTCTGTGTCTACACCAGCTTTGCCCGCGCAGGCGACACCTAGCGCGCCAGTGCTTATTTCTATGCAACAATTAACAGCAGTAGTGGATAATTCTATAGCAAATCTTTTATCCAAACTGCCAGCATTTCAGAGAAAGCGTGATTGTTCAGTTTTAAATACAGATAAAAGGGATGAACAATCAGACACTGACGATGCTTTATCTATTTCTCTTGTTAAGTGTGTTCAGTCCACGGGTCATCCATTACTTATGGGATATATTCTCCTTCCCAACAGGAAGTTGCAAGAGGATCACCCAAGCAGAGCTGCTATATAGCTCCTCCCCTCACATGTCATATCCAGTCATTCTCTTGCAACCCTCAACAAAGAAGGAGGTCGCGAGAGGAGCTGGAGTTTTTACTTAACTATTCTTCAATCAAAAGTTTATTTTAAATGGCACCGGAGTGTGCTGTTTTTCTATCTCAGGCAGTATTTGGAAGAAGAAACTGCCTGCGTTTTTTTTCTATGATCTTAGCAGGCGTAACTAAGATCCACTGGCTGTTCTCGACATTCTGAGGAGTGGGGTAACTTCAGAAACGAGGAATAGCATGCGGGATCCTCCGCAAATGAGGTATGTGCAGTACATTATTTTCTGGGAATGGAATTGACTAAGAAAATACTGTTACCGTATGATGTAAGTACAGCCTTAAATGCAGTAGTGGCAACTGGTATCAGGCTGATAAATGTATGCGCAGTCGAGTTATTTTCTAGGGACTAGAATTTGACTGAGAAAATACTGTTAAAACTGAAATAATACTTAAGCCTTATCTGCAGTGGTAGCGACTGGTAGCAGGCTTAGTGATAACTTTGCATGACATTGGAAAATGTTGTTTTTTAATAAAACGTTTACTGGCATGTTGTTCGTTTTTGTGAGGTACTTTGGTGATAAATCTCTTTGGGCATGATTTTTTTCCACATGGCTAACATATATTTTCTGCATGGAAACCGTTATATCAGGGCTCCCACTGTTCTAATAGGAGTGGGAGGGACCTTGTTTTAGCGCCTTGTTGCGCAGTTAAAATTCTAGCACAGTCTTCCTGCTTCTTCCTCCTTGATCCAGGACGTCTCTAGAGAGCTCAGGGGTCTGCAAAATTCATTTTTGAGGGAGGTAATCAGTCACAGCAGATCTGTGACAGTGTGCTTGACTGTGATTAAAAGCGTTAAATCTTAATTGATATCTGTTTTATCCGTTTTGGGTATTGAGGGGTTAATCATCCTTTTGCTAATGGGTGCAATCCTCTGCTAATACACTTCTTGTTAAGAATTGTTTAATTATATCTGTATTTTGAAGCGCTGCAGCGTTTTTTATATTGCTTGTAATCTTATTGAAAGTGATTACCAAGCTTGCTAGTTTCATTGCTAAATCTGTTTAAACATGTCTGATTCAGAGGAAACTGTTTGTTCATCATGTTCAAAAGCCAATGTGGAGCCCAATAGAACGATGTGTACCAATTGTATTGATATTGCTTTGAATTAAAGTCAATCTGTACCGATAGAGAAACTATCACCAGACAACGAGGGGGAAGTTATCCCGCCTAACTCTCCTCACGTGTCAGTACCTGCGTCTCCCGCTCGGGAGATGCGTAGGATTGAGACGCCAAGTACATCTAGGCCCTTACAAATCACTTTTACATGATATGGCTAATGTTATGAAGGAAGTATTATATAATATGCCCGAATTAAGGGGCAAGCGCGATAGCTCTGGGTTAAGGACAGAGCGCGCTGATGACACAAGAGCCATGTCTGATACTGCGTCACAATTTGCAGAACATGAAGACGGTGAGCTTCATTCTGTCGGTGACGGTTCTGATCCGGGGAGACCGGATTCAGAAATTTCAAATTTTAAATTTAAGCTTGAGAACCTCCGTGTGTTACTAGGGGAGGTATTAGCGGCTCTGAATGATTGCGACACGGTGGCAATTCCAGAGAAAATGTGTAGGTTGGATAGATACTATGCGGTACCGGTGTGTACTGACGTCTTTCCTATACCAAAAAGACTTACAGAAATTATTAGTAAGGAGTGGGATAGACCCGCAGTGCCTTTTTCCCCTCCCCCGATATTTAGAAAATTGTTTCCTATAGACGCCACCACACGAGACTTATAGCAGACGGTCCCTAAGGTGGAGGGAGCAGTTTCTACTTTAGCCAAGTGTACCACTATCCCGGTGGAGGTAGCTGTGCTTTCTCAGATCCAATGGATAAAAAATTAGAGGGTTATCTTAAGAAAATGTTTGTTCAACAGGGTTTTATATTGCAGCCTCTTGCATGCATTGCGCCTGTCACGGCTGCAGCAGCATTCTGGTTTGAGTCTCTGGAAGAGGCGATTCGCACAGCGCCATTGGATGAGGCTTTGTGCAAAGTTAGAACCCTTAAGCAAGCTAATGTGTTTGTTTCAGATGCCGTAGTACATCTAACCAAACTTACGGCTAAAAATTCCGGATTCGCCATACAGGCGCGCAGAGCGCTCTGGCTTAAATCCTGGTCAGCGGATGTAACTTCCAAGTCTAAGCTACTTAACATTCCTTTCAAAGGGCAGACCTTATTCGGGCCCGGCTTGAAGGAAATTATTGCTGACATTACGGGAGGTAAGGGCCACGCCCTTCCTCAGGACAGGGCCAAACCAAGGGCCAAACCAAAGGCCAAACAGTCTAATTTTCGTGCCTTTCGTAACTTCAAAGCAGGAGCAGCATCAACTTCCTCCGCTCCAAAACAGGAAGGAACTACTGCTCGTTACAGACAGGGTTGGAAAGGCAACCAGTCATGGAACAAGGGCAAGCAGGCCAGAAAGCCCACTCCTGCCCCTAAGACAGCATAAAGACAGGGCCCCCTATCCGGAGACGGATTTAGTGGGGGGCAGACTTTCTCTCTTCGCCCAGGCTTGGGCAAGAGATGTGCAGGATCCCTGGACGTTGAAGATTATATCTCAGGGATACCTTCTGGATTTCAAAACCTCTCCTCCACAAGGGAGGTTCCATCTATCGAGGTTATCAACAAACCTAGTAAAGAGAGAGGCATTTCTACAATGTGTACAAGACCTCTTAATCATGGTAGTGATCCACTCAGTTCCGCGATCGGAACAGGGACAAGGATTTTACTCAAATCTATTTGTGGTTCCCAAAAAAGAGGGAACCTTCAGACCAATCTTGGACTTAAAGATCTTAAACAAATTCCTAAGGGTACCATCGTTCAAGATGGAAACCATTCGAACCATCCTACCCATGATCCAAGAGGGTCAATATATGACCACAGTGGACTTAAAGGATGCTTACCTTCACATACCGATTCACAAAGATTATTATCGGTACCTGAGGTTTGCCTTTCTAGACAGGCATTACCAGTTTGTGGCTCTTCCCTTCGGGTTAGCCACGGCCCCGAGAATTTTTACGAAGGTTCTGGGCTCACTTTTGGCGGTACCAAGACCACGAGGCATAGCGGTGGCTCCGTACCTAGACGACATTCTGATACAAGCGTCAAGTTTTCAGAATGCAAAGTCTCATACAGAGATAGTTCTAGCATTTCTGAGGTTGCATGGGTGGAAAGTGAACGTGGAAAAGAGTTCTCTGTTACCACTCACAAGGGTTCCTTTTCTAGGGACTCTTATAGATTCTGTAGAGATGAAGATTTACCTGACGAAGTCCAGGTTATCAAAGATTCTCAATGCTTGCCGTGTCCTTCATTCCGTTCCAAGCCCATCAGTAGCTCAGTACATGGAGGTAATCGGCTTAATGGTCGCGGCAATGGACATAGTGCCATTTGCGCGCCTGCATCTCAGACCGCTGCAACTATGCATGCTCAGTCAATGGAACGGGGATTACTTAGATCTGTCCCCTTTGCTAAATCTGGACCAGGAGACCAGAGATTCTCTTCTCTGGTGGTTGTCACCGGTTCATCTGTCCAAAGGAATGACCTTTCGCAGACCAGATTGGACGATTGTAACAACGGATGCCAGCCTTCTAGGCTGGGGAGCAGTCTGGAATTCCCTGAAGGCTCAGGGATCGTGGACTCAGGAGGAGAAACTCCTTCCAATAAACATTCTAGAATTGAGAGCAATATTCAATGCTCTTCTAGTTTGGCCTCAGTTAGCAAAACTGAGGTTCATCAGATTTCAGTCGGACAATATCACGACTGTGGCTTACATCAATCATCAAGGGGGAACCAGGATTTCCCTAGCGATGTTGGAAGTCTCGAAGATAATTCGCTGGGCAGAGTCTCACTCTTGCCACCTGTCAGCGATTTACATCCCAGGCGTAGAGAACTGGGAGGCGGATTTCCTAAGTCGCCAGACTTTTCATCCGGGAGAGTGGGAACTTCACCCGGAGGTATTTGCTCAACTGATTCGTCGTTGGGGCGAACCGCATCTGGATCTCATGGCATCTCGCCAGAACGCGAAGCTTCCTTGTTATGGATCCAGGTCCAGGGACCCGGGAGCGGTGCTGGTAGATGCATTAGCAGCCCCTTGGGTTTTCAACATAGCTTATGTGTTTCCACCATTTTCGTTGCTACCTCGACTGATTGCCAGGATCAAACAGGAGAGGGCATCGGTGATTCTGATAGCGCCTGCGTGGCCACGCAGGACCTGGTATGCAGACCTAGTGGACATGTCGTCCTGTCCACCATGGTCTCTTCCTCTGAGGCAGGACCTTCTAATTCAGGGTCCTTTCAACCATCCAAACCTAATTTCTCTGAGGCTGACTGCCTGGAAATTGAACGCTTGATTCTATCAAAGCTTGGGTTTTTGGATTCGGTTATTGATACATTAATACAGGCTCGGAAACCTGTGACCAGAAAAATTTACCATAAGATATGGCGTAAATATTTATATTGGTGCGAATCCAAGAGTTACTCATGGAATAAGGTTAGGATTCCTAGGATATTGGCTTTTCTACAAGAGGGTTTAGAAAAGGGTTTATCCGCTAGTTCGCTAAAGGGACAGATTTCAGCTCTGTCTATTCTTTTACACAAACGTCTGGCAGAGAATCCAGACGTCCAGGCCTTTTGTCAGGCTTTGGCTAGGATTAAGGCTGTTGCTCCTCCGTGGAGCTTAAACTTGGTTCTTAAAGTTCTTCAGGGTGTTCCGTTTGAACCCCTTCATTCCATTGATATTAAGCTTTTATCTTGGAAAGTTTTTTGTTTTTGATGGCTATTTCCTCGGCTCGAAGAGTCTCTGAGTTATCTGCCTTACATTGTGATTCTCCTTATCTGATCTTTCATTCAGACAAGGTAGTTCTGCGTACTAAACCTGAGTTTTTACCTAAGGTTGTTTCTAACAGGAATATCAATCAAGAGATTGTTGTTCCATCATTATGTCCCAATCCTTCTTCAAAGAAGGAACGTCTTTTGCATAATCTAGACGTGGTCCGTGCTCTGAAGTTCTACTTACAGGCAACTAAAGATTTTAGACAAACTTCTTCTCTGTTTGTCGTTTACTCTGAACAGAGGAGAGGTCAAAAGGCTTCGGCTACCTCTCTCTCTTTTTGGCTTCGTAGCATAATACGTTTAGCCTATGAGACTGCTGGACAGCAGCCTCCTGAAAGAATTACAGCTCATTCCACCAGAGCTGTGGCTTCCACCTGGGCCTTTAAGAATGAGGCCTCTGTTGAACAGATTTGCAAGGCTGCAACTTGGTCTTCACTTCATACTTTTTCCAAATTTTCCAAATTTGACACTTTTGCTTCTTCGGAGGCTGTTTTTGGGAGAAAGGTTCTACAGGCAGTGGTTCCTTCTGTTTAATGTTCCTGCCTTGTCCCTCCCATCATCCGTGTACTTAGCTTTGGTATTGGTATCCCATAAGTAATGGATGACCCGTGGACTGAACACACTTAACAAGAGAAAACATAATTTATGCTTACCTGATAAATTTATTTCTCTTGTAGTGTGTTCAGTCCACGGCCCGCCCTGTCTTTTTAAGGCAGGTTCTAAATTTTAAAATTATAACTCCAGTCACCACTGCACCTTATAGTTTCTCCTTTCTCATCTTGTTTCGGTCGAATGACTGGATATGACATGTGTGGGGAGGAGCTATATAGCAGGTCTGCTTGGGTGATCCTCTTGCAACTTCCTGTTTGGAAGGAGACTATATCCCATAAGTAATGGATGACCCGTGGACTGAACACACTACAAGAGAAATACATTTATCAGGTAAGCATAAATTGTTTTTACCCTCACATCAATCAGAATTGGCTGTGAGGGAAGGGCTGTCTGATGGTGAAATTTCAGACTCAGGAAAAATTTCTCAACAGGCAGAACCTGATATAGTAGCATTTAAGTTTAAGCTAGAACATCTCCGCACTTTGCTAAAGGAGGTATTAGCTACTCTGGATGACTGTGATTCTATGGTAGTACCAGAGAAGTTGTGCAAATTTGACAAATTTTTAGAGGTCCCAGTGCACGACGACCCCTTTCCAATACCCAAAAGGGTAGCGAACATAGTGGAAAAGGAGTGGGAGAAGCCAGGTGTACCCTTTGCCCCACCACCTATAATTAAGAAAATGTTTCCCATAGTAGACCCTAGAAGGGACGCATGGCAGACGGTCCCGAAGGTTGAGGGAGCTGTTTCAACACTAGCGAAGCGCACCACTATTCCTATAGAGGACAGCTGCGCTTTCAAAGATCCTATGGCTAAAAAATTGGAAGGATTGCTTAAAAAGATTTTTGTTCAGCAAGGGTTCATCCTTCAACCAGCTACGTGTGTTATTACTGTCACTTCAGCGGCGTCCTTTTGGTTCGAGGAACTAGAAAGGTCGCTTCAGAAAGAGACTTCCTATGAAGAAGTCATGGACAGAATTCACGCATTAAAATTAGCTAATTCCTTTATATTGGATGCCGCCTTTCAAATAACAAAATTGGCGGCGAAAAACTCAGGTTTTGCTATAGTAGCGCGGAGGGCGCTTTGGCTAAAATCCTGGTCGGCAGATGTGTCGTCCAAGACTAAGTTACTTAATATTCCTTTCAAGGGTAAGACCCTTTTTGGGCCGGAATTGAAGGAAATTATTTCAGACATCACTGGGGGTAAGGGCCATGCCCTCCCACAGGATAGGCCTTTTAAGGCTAAGAACAAGTCTAATTTTCATTCCTTTCGCAATTTCAGGAACGTACCGGCTAATAACTCCACTGCCACTAGACAAGAAGGTAACGCGGCCCAGCCCAAACCCGCTTGCAAGCCCATGCAAGGCTGGAACAAGGGTAAACAGACCAAGAAATCTGCTGCTGCTACCAAGACAGCATGAAGGGGTAGCCCCCGATCCGGGACCGGATCTGGTAGGGGGCAGACTATCTCTCTTCGCTCAGGCTTGGGCAAGAGATGTTCCGGATCCCTGGGCACTAGAGAGAGTCTCCAAGGGATACCTGCTAGAGTTCAAGGGACTTCCTCCAAGGGCAAGGTTCCACCTGTCTCGCTTATCTTCAGACCAGATAAAGAAACAGGCATTCTTACATTGTGTAAGAGACCTATCAATGATGGGAGTGATAAACCCAGTCCCCTCCGGGGAACAAGGTCTAGGTTTTTACTCAAACCTGTTTGTGGTTCCCAAAAAAGAGGGAACTTTCAGGCCAAGTCTGGATTTAAAGATATTAAACAAGTTCCTCAGAGTTCCATCCTTCAAAATGGAAACCATTCGGACAATCTTGCCGACAATCCAGCAGGGTCAATATTTGACTTCCGTGGATCTAAAGGATGCGTATCTGCATATCCCAATCCACAAAACTCATCATCAGTTCCTGAGGTTCGCCTTTCTGGGCAAACATTACCAGTTCGTGGCTCTTCCATTCGGTTTAGCCACCGCTCCCAGAATTTTCACAAAGGTGCTAGGGTCCCTTCTAGCGGTCCTAAGGCCGAGGGGCATCGCTGTAGCACCTTATCTAGACGACATCCTAATCCAAGCGTCGTCTCTTTCCAAAGCAAGGGCCCACACAGACATTGTGTTGGCTTTTCTCAGATCTCACGGGTGGAAGGTAAACATAGAAAAGAGTTCACTGTCACCGTCCACAAGGGTTCCTTTTCTGGGAACAGTAATAGATTCTGTGGAAATGAAGATCTTCCTGACAGAAGTCATTAAGATAAAGCTTTTAAACGCTCGTCGAGTTCTTCATTCTATTCCTCAACCCTCCATAGCTCAGTGCATGGAAGTAATAGGACTAATGGTCACAGCAATGGACGTGGTTCCTTTTTGCTCGAATTCATCTAAGACCATTACAGCTGTGCATGCTCAATCAGTGGAATGGGGACTATACAGACTTGTCTCCCCAAATTCAAGTAGACCAGGTAACCAGGGACTCACTTCTCTGGTGGTTGACCCAGGATCACCTGTCTCAGGGAATGAGTTTCCGCAGACCGGAGTGGGTCATCGTCACGACCGACGCCAGCCTCTTGGGGTGGGGCGCGGTCTGGGACTCCCTGAAAGCTCAGGGCCTATGGTCTCGGGAAGTCGCTTCTCCCGATAAACATTTTGGAACTAAGAGCAATATTCAATGCGCTCCTGGCTTGGCCTCAGCTAGCGGAAGCCAGGTTCATAAGATTTCAGTCGGACAACATAACGACTGTTGCGTACATCAATCATCAGGGGGGAACAAAGAGTTCCCTAGCGATGAAGGAAGTAACCAAGATCATCCAATGGGCAGAGAATCACTCCTGCCATCTATCCGCTATTCACATCCCAGGAGTAGACAACTGGGAGGCGGACTATTTGAGTCGTCAGACTTTCCATCCGGGGGAGTGGGAACTCCACCCGGAGGTCTTTGCTCAGTTAACCCAATTATGGGGCATTCCAGACATGGATCTAATGGCGTCCCGTCAGAACTTCAAGGTTCCTTGCTACGGGTCCAGATGCAGGGATCCCAAGGCGACTCTAGTGGATGTATTAGTGGCGCCTTGGTCGTTCAACCTAGCGTATGTGTTTCCACCGTTTCCTCTCCTTCCCAGGCTCATAGCCAGGATCAAACAGGAGAAGGCCTCTGTGATTCTGATAGCTCCTGCGTGGCCACGCAGGACTTGGTATGCAGACCTGGTGAATGTCATCGGCTCCACCATGGAAGCTACCTTTGAGACAGGACCTTCTAGTACAAGGTCCATTCGAACATCCAAATCTAGTTTCTCTGCAGCTGACTGCTTGGAAATTGAACGCTTGATTTTATCAAAGCGTGGGTTCTCGAATTCTGTGATAGATACTCTGGTCCAAGCCAGAAAACCTGTGACTAGAAAGATTTACCATAAAATATGGAAAAAATATATCTGCTGGTGTGAATCCAAGGGATTCTCCTGGAGTAAGATTAAAATTCCAAAGATTCTCTCCTTTCTCCAAGAAGGTTTGGATAAAGGGTTGTCAGCTAGTTCTCTAAAAGGACAGATTTCCGCTTTATCTGTCTTGTTACACAAACGATTGGCAGCATTGCCAGATGTACAATCTTTTGTTCAGGCTTTGGTTAGAATCAAGCCTGTTTTCAGACCCATGACTCCTCCTTGGAGTCTAAATTTAGTTCTTTCAGTTCTTCAAGGGGTTCCGTTTGAACCTTTACATTCCATAGATATTAAGTTATTATCTTGGAAAGTTCTGTTTTTGGTTGCTATTTCTTCTGCTAGAAGAGTTTCTGAATTATCTGCTTTGCAATGTAATCCACCCTATCTGGTTTTCCATTCAGATAAGGTTGTTTTGCGTACTAAGCCTGGTTTTCTTCCAAAAGTTGTTTCCAACAAGAATATTAACCAGGAAATAGTTGTTCCTTCTCTGTGTCCGAATCCAGTTTCAAAGAAGGAACGTTTATTACACAATTTAGATGTTGTTCGTGCATTAAAGTTCTACTTAGAAGCAACAAAAGATCTTAGACAAACCTCATCTTTGTTTGTCGTTTACTCTGGTAAGAGGAGAGGTCAAAAAGCTACTGCTACCCCTCTCTCTTTCTGGCTGAAAAGCATTATTCGATTGGCTTATGAGACTGCCGGACGGCAACCTCCTGACCGAATCGCAGCTCACTCTACTAGGGCTGTGGCTTCCACATGGGCCTACAAGAACGAGGCTTCTGTTGATCAGATATGTAAGGCAGCAACTTGGTCCTCTCTGCACACTTTTGCCAAATTCTACAAATTTGATACTTATGCTTCTTCGGAGGCTATTTTTGAGAGACAGGTTTTTCAAGCCGTGGTGCCTTCCATTTAGGTAACCTGATTTGCTCCCTCCCCTCATCCGTGTCCTAAAGCTTTGGTATTGGTTCCCACAAGTAATGGATGACGCCGTGGACCCGACACACCAATGTTGGAGAAAACAGAATTGATGCTTACCTGATAAATTACTTTCTCCAACGGTGTGTCCGGTCCGCGGCCCGCCCTGGTTTCTTAATCAGGTTAAAAAAAAATTTTCTTTATACACTACAGTCACCACGGCACCCTATGGTTTCTCCTTTTTCTCCTAACCGTCGGTCGAATGACTGGGGGGCGGAGCCAGAGGGGGAGCTATATGGACAGCTCTTGCTGTGTGCTCTCCTTGCCTTTCCCTGTGGGGGAGAATATTTCCCACAAGTAATGGAT
Organism: Bombina bombina; assembly: GCF_027579735.1. Classification (NCBI taxonomy): domain Eukaryota; kingdom Metazoa; phylum Chordata; class Amphibia; order Anura; family Bombinatoridae; genus Bombina; species Bombina bombina. The sequence continues at coordinate 857,604,754 of NC_069501.1, read as the reverse complement.
GACGCCGTGGACCGGACACACCGTTGGAGAAAGTAATTTATCAGGTAAGCATAAATTCTGTTTTTATCTAAGCGGGGTTTCTCTGAGTCGGTCATAGATACCTTGATTCATGCTTATTCGGTCATCAATACTTTGATACAGGCTAGAAAGCCTGTCACTAGGAAAATGTATCATAAGAGATGGCGTAAATATCTTTATTGGTGTGAATCCAAAGGCTACTCATGGAGTAAGATCAGGATTCCTAGGATTTTGTCCTTTCTCCAAGAAGGATTGGAGAAGGGGTTATCAGCTAGTTCCCTAAATGGACAGATATCTGCTTTATTAATTTTACTACACAAGCGTCTGGCAGATGTTCCAGACGTTCAGTCGTTTTGTCAGGCTTTAATTAGAATCAAGCCTGTGTTTAAATCTGTTGCTCCGCCATGGAGTTTGAATTTAGTTCTTAAAGTTCTTCAAGGGGTTCCGTTTGAACCTATGCATTCCATAGATATTAAGCTTCTATCTTGGAAAGTTCTGTTTTTAGTCGCTATCTCTTCGCCTCGAAGAGTTTCTGAACTATCTGCATTGCAATGCGACTCGCCTTATCTTGTTTTTCATTCTGATAAGGTGGTTTTGCGTACCAAACCTGGATTATTTCCTAAGGTTGTTACTAATAAGAATATTAATCAGGAAATTGTTGTTCCTTCCCTGTGTCCTAATCCTTCCTCTAAGATGGAGCGTCTGTTGCAGAACTTGGAAGTGGTTCGTGCTTTGAAGTTTTACTTGCATGCGACCAAAGATTTCCGTCAAACATCTTCTTTGTCCTCTATTCTGGAAAACGTAGAGGTCAAAAAGCTACGGCTACCTCTTTCTTTTTGGCTGAAAAGCATCATCCGTTTGGCATACAAGACTGCTGGACAGCAGCCTCCTGAAAGAATTGCAGCTCACTCTACTAGAGCCGTGGCTTCCACATGGGTTTTTAAAAATGATGCTTCTGTTGAACAGATTTGTAAGGCTGCGACTTGGTCTTCGCTTCATGCTTTTTTTTCCAAATTTTCCAAATTTGATACTTTTGCTTCTTCGGGGGCTATTTTTGGGAGAAAGGTTCTTCAAGCAGTGGTGCCTTCTGTTTAACAATCTGTCTTGTCCCTCCCTTTCATCCTATAGCTTTGGTATTGTATCCCACAAGTAAAGGATGAATCCGTGGCCTTGTCGTACCTTATAGAAGAAAAGTAAATTAATGCTTACCTGATAAATTAATTTCTTCTATGGTACGACGAGTCCACGGACCGCCCTGTCATTTTAAGACAGGTTATATTTTTTTATTGTAAACTTCAGTCACCTCTGCACCTTTTAGTTTTTCCTTTTTCTTCCTGTACCTTCGGTCGAATGCCTGGGGGGTGGAGTTAAGGGAGGAGCTATATAGACAGCTCTGCTGTGGTGCCCTTTGCCACTTCCTTTTAGCAGGAGGATAATATCCCACAAGTAAAGGATGAATCCGTGGACTCGTTGTACCATAGAAGAAATTAATTTATCAGGTAAGCATAAATTTACAAAACAAAAAGGTTTTGGTGCACATCCAACCACTTAAGTCCACATATTTATAGCATATTTAAATATACTTCCATTTGCTAAATATACTTGCTTAGTTCAAATAAGATTGGGAATAGACATCTCACAATAATATAGACTTATATTAATGTTGCAAAGAATATTACCTGTTTAAATATGCTTTTCACTTTAAATAAAAATGGGATCTTAGTCACACAATATGATCATATTCTGCTAAGCCAGTCACCACTTACAAGGTGTCCCATACAGACTGGTCCTAACACTAATCGGACTCACACTGCAGCAATTTATGTCTATGCAGGGTTCCTTAGCTTTATATATACCACTCTTATGTAATCTGGAACACACCTGGGCTGGGTGGTTGTGCATTAACCAAAGGAGGGATTTGGTCAACTCCCTATTCAAAAAGAAACAAGGGTTATCCCTTGTAAGATGTATCGAGTCCACGGATTCATCCTTACTTGTGGGATATTCTCCTTCCACACAGGAAGCGGCAGAGAGAGCATCCACAGCAGAGCTGTCTACACAGCTCCCCCCTTAGCTCCACCCCCCAGTCATTCTCTCTGCCTGCTTAACTGCTAGGAAGGGCAAAGAGCTATGTGGTGACTAAAATGTTAGATTTTTACTTCTCAAGCAAAAGTTTATTTTAAATGGTACCGGTGTGTACTATTTACTCTCTGGCAGAAAAGGGATGAAAATTTCTGCAAGAAGGATGATGATCTTAGCACTTTGTAACGAAGATCCACTGCTGTTCTCACAAGGCCTGAAGAGTATAGGAAAACTTCAGTTGGGAGAACGGTTTGCAGACTAAGCTGCATATGAGGTATGTTCAGTCTATATTTTTCTAGACAGACTGTGTTAAATCTAGAAAAGGCTGGCAATATCCCCATGAGGGAAGGGTAAGCTGTATTCAGATACTTTAACAGGAATTTCAGCTTGCATGAAGGGCTCATTAGTTACTGGTAACACTGTTAGGAAAAAACGTTTTGTTTCTCCAACATAGGTGTGTCCGGTCCACGGCGTCATCCTTACTTGTGGGATATTCTCTTCCCCAACAGGAAATGGCAAAGAGCCCAGCAAAGCTGGTCACATGATCCCTCCTAGGCTCCGCCTACCCCAGTCATTCTCTTTGCCGTTGTACAGGCAACATCTCCACGGAGATGGCTTAGAGTTTTTTAGTGTTTAACTGTAGTTTTTATTATTCAATCAAGAGTTTGTTATTTTGAAATAGTGCTGGTATGTACTATTTACTCAGAAACAGAAAAGAGATGAAGATTTCTGTTTGTATGAGGAAAATGATTTTAGCAACCGTAACTAAAATCCATGGCTGTTCCACACAGGACTGTTGAGAGCAATTAACTTCAGTTGGGGGAACAGTGTGCAGTCTCTTGCTGCTTGAGGTATGACACATTCTAACAAGACGATGTAATGCTGGAAGCTGTCATTTTCCCTATGGGATCCGGTAAGCCATGTTTATTACGATGGTAAATAAGGGCTTCACAAGGGCTTATTAAGACTGTAGACTTTTCTGGGCTAAATCGATTCATATTAACACATATTTAGCCTTGAGGAATCATTTTATCTGGGTATATTGATATTATAATATCGGCAGGCACTGTATTAGACACCTTATTTCTTAGGGGCTTTCCCAAGGCATAAGCAGAGCCTCATTTTCGCGCCGGTGTGGCGCACTTGTTTTTGAGAGGCATGGCATGCAGTCGCATGTGAGAGAAGCTCTGATACTTAGAAAAGACTTTGAAGGCGTCATTTGGTATCGTATTCCCCTTTGGGTTTGGTTGGGTCTCAGCAAAGCAGATACCAGGGACTGTAAAGGGGTTAAAGTGTTAAAACGGCTCCGGTTCCGTTATTTTAAGGGTTAAAGCTTCCAAATTTGGTGTGCAATACTTTTAAGGCTTTAAGACACTGTGGTGAAAATTTGGTGAATTTTGTACAATTCCTTCATGTTTTTTCGCAATTGCAGTAATAAAGTGTGTTCAGTTTAAAATTTAAAGTGACAGTAACGGTTTTATTTTAAAACGTTTTTTGTACTTTATTATCAAGTTTATGCCTGTTTAACATGTCTGAACTACCAGATAGACTGTGTTCTGAATGTGGGGAAGCCAGAATTCCTGTTCATTTAAATAAATGTGATTTATGTGATAATGACAATGATGCCCAAGATGATTCCTCAAGTGAGGGGAGTAAGCATGGTACTGCATCATTCCCTCCTTCGTCTACACGAGTCTTGCCCACTCAGGAGGCCCCTAGTACATCTAGCGCGCCAATACTCCTTACTATGCAACAATTAACGGCTGTAATGGATAATTCTGTCAAAAACATTTTAGCCAAAATGAACCCTTGTCAGCGTAAGCGTGGCTGCTCTGTTTTAGTTACTGAAGAGCATGACGACGCTGATATTAATATCTCTGAAGGGCCCCTAACCCAATCTGAGGGGGCCAGGGAGGTTTTGTCTGAGGGAGAAATTACTGATTCAGGGAACATTTCTCAACAGGCTGAACCTGATGTAATTGCATTTAAATTTAAGTTGGAACATCTCCGCATTCTGCTTAAGGAGGTATTATCCACTCTGGATGATTGTGAAAAGTTGGTCATCCCAGAGAAACTATGTAAAATGGACAAGTTCCTAGAGGTGCCGGGGCTCCCAGAAGCTTTTCCTATACCCAAGCGGGTGGCGGACATTGTTAATAAAGAATGGGAAAGGCCCGGTATTCCTTTCGTCCCTCCCCCCATATTTAAAAAATTGTTTCCTATGGTCGACCCCAGAAAGGACTTATGGCAGACAGTCCCCAAGGTCGAGGGAGCGGTTTCTACTTTAAACAAACGCACCACTATACCCATAGAGGATAGTTGTGCTTTCAAAGATCCTATGGATAAAAAATTAGAAGGTTTGCTTAAAAAGATGTTTGTTCAGCAGGGTTACCTTCTACAACCAATTTCATGCATTGTCCCTGTCACTACAGCCGCATGTTTCTGGTTTGATGAGCTGATAAAGGCGCTCGATAGTGATTCTCCTCCTTATGAGGAGATTATGGACAGAATCAATGCTCTCAAATTGGCTAATTCTTTCACCCTAGACGCCACTTTGCAATTGGCTAGGTTAGCGGCTAAGAATTCTGGGTTTGCTATTGTGGCGCGCAGAGCGCTTTGGTTGAAATCTTGGTCGGCTGATGCGTCTTCCAAGAACAAGCTACTAAACATTCCTTTCAAGGGGAAAACGCTGTTTGGCCCTGACTTGAAAGAGATTATCTCTGATATCACTGGGGGTAAGGGCCACGCCCTTCCTCAGGATCGGCCTTTCAAGGCGAAAAATAGACCTAATTTTCGTCCCTTTCGTAAAAACGGACCAGCCCAAAGTGCTACGTCCTCTAAGCAAGAGGGTAATACTTCTCAAGCCAAGCCAGCTTGGAGACCAATGCAAGGCTGGAACAAGGGAAAGCAGGCCAAGAAACCTGCCACTGCTACCAAGACAGCATGAAATATTGGCCCCGGATCCGGGACCGGATCTGGTGGGGGGCAGACTCTCTCTCTTCGCTCAGGCTTGGGCAAGAGATGTTCTGGATCCTTGGGCGCTAGAAATAGTCTCCCAGGGTTATCTTCTGGAATTCAAGGGACTTCCCCCAAGGGGGAGGTTCCACAGGTCTCAGTTGTCTTCAGACCACATAAAAAGACAGGCGTTCTTACATTGTGTAGAAGACCTGTTAAAAATGGGAGTGATTCATCCTGTTCCACTAAGAGAACAAGGGATGGGGTTCTACTCCAATCTGTTCATAGTTCCCAAAAAAGAGGGAACGTTCAGACCAATCTTAGATCTCAAGATCTTAAACAAGTTTCTCAAGGTTCCATCGTTCAAGATGGAAACCATTCGAACTATTCTTCCTTCCATCCAGGAAGGTCAATTCATGACCACGGTGGATTTAAAGGATGCGTATCTACATATTCCTATCCACAAGGAACATCATCGGTTCCTAAGGTTCGCATTCCTGGACAAACATTACCAGTTCGTGGCGCTTCCTTTCGGATTAGCCACTGCTCCAAGGATTTTCACAAAGGTACTAGGGTCCCTTCTAGCGGTGCTAAGACCAAGGGGCATTGCAGTAGTACCTTACCTGGACGACATTCTGATTCAAGCGTCGTCCCTTCCTCAAGCAAAGGCTCACACGGACATCGTCCTGGCCTTTCTCAGATCTCACGGCTGGAAAGTGAACGTGGAAAAGAGTTCTCTATCCCCGTCAACAAGGGTTCCCTTCTTGGGAACAATTATAGACTCCTTAGAAATGAGGATCTTTCTAACAGAGGCCAGAAAAACAAAACTTCTAGACTCTTGTCGGATACTTCATTCCGTTCCTCTTCCTTCCATAGCTCAGTGCATGGAAGTGATCGGGTTGATGGTAGCGGCAATGGACATAGTTCCTTTTGCGCGCATTCATCTAAGACCATTACAACTGTGCATGCTCAGTCAGTGGAATGGGGACTATACAGACTTGTCTCCGAAGATACAAGTAAATCAGAGGACCAGAGACTCACTCCGTTGGTGGCTGTCCCTGGACAATCTGTCACAAGGGATGACGTTCCGCAGACCAGAGTGGGTCATTGTCACGACCGACGCCAGTCTGATGGGCTGGGGCGCGGTCTGGGGATCCCTGAAAGCTCAGGGTCTTTGGTCTCGGGAAGAATCTCTTCTACCGATAAATATTCTGGAGCTGAGAGCGATATTCAATGCTCTCAAGGCTTGGCCTCAGCTAGCGAGGACCAAGTTCATACGGTTTCAATCAGACAACATGACGACTGTTGCGTACATCAACCATCAGGGGGGAACAAGGAGTTCCCTAGCGATGGAAGAAGTGACCAAAATCATTCTATGGGCGGAGTCTCACTCCTGCCACCTGTCTGCTATCCACATCCCAGGAGTGGAAAATTGGGAAGCGGATTTTCTGAGTCGTCAGACATTGCATCCGGGGGAGTGGGAACTCCATCCGGAAATCTTTGCCCAAGTCACCCAGCGGTGGGGCATTCCAGACATGGATCTAATGGCCTCTCGTCAGAACTGCAAAGTTCCTTGCTACGGGTCCAGATCCAGGGATCCCAAGGCGGCTCTAGTGGATGCACTAGTAGCACCTTGGACCTTCAAACTAGCTTATGTGTTCCCGCCGTTTCCTCTCATCCCCAGGCTGGTAGCCAGGATCAATCAGGAGAGGGCGTCGGTGATCTTGATAGCTCCTGCGTGGCCACGCAGGACTTGGTATGCAGATCTGGTAAATATGTCATCGGCTCCACCTTGGAAGCTACCTTTGAGACGAGACCTTCTTGTTCAGGGTCCGTTCGAACATCCGAATCTGGTTTCACTCCAGCTGACTGCTTGGAGATTGAACGCTTGATTCTATCGAAGCGAGGATTCTCAGATTCTGTTATTGATACTCTTGTTCAGGCCAGAAAGCCTGTAACTAGAAAGATTTACCACAAGATTTGGAAAAAATATATCTGTTGGTGTGAATCTAAGGGATTCCCTTGGGACAAGGTTAAGATTCCTAAGATTTTATCCTTCCTTCAAGACGGATTAGAAAAAGGATTATCTGCAAGTTCCCTGAAGGGACAGATTTCTGCCTTGTCTGTGTTACTTCACAAAAAGCTGGCAGCTGTGCCAGATGTTCAAGCTTTTGTTCAGGCTCTGGTTAGAATTAAGCCTGTTTACAAACCTTTGACTCCTCCTTGGAGTCTCAATTTAGTTCTTTCAGTTCTTCAGGGGGTTCCGTTTGAACCCTTACATTCCGTTGATATTAAGTTATTATCTTGGAAAGTTTTGTTTTTAGTTGCAATTTCTTCTGCTAGAAGAGTTTCAGAATTATCTGCTCTGCAGTGTTCTCCTCCTTATCTGGTGTTCCATGCAGATAAGGTGGTTTTACGTACTAAACCTGGTTTTCTTCCAAAAGTTGTTTCTAACAAACATTAACCAGGAGATTATCGTACCTTCTCTGTGTCCGAAACCAGTTTCAAAGAAGGAACGTTTGTTGCACAATTTGGATGTTGTTCGCGCTCTAAAATTCTATTTAGATGCTACAAAGGATTTTAGACAAACATCTTCCTTGTTTGTTGTTTACTCCGGTAAAAGGAGAGGTCAAAAAGCAACTTCTACCTCTCTCTCCTTTTGGATTAAAAGCATCATCAGATTGGCTTACGAGACTGCAGGACGGCAGCCTCCCGAAAGAATCACAGCTCATTCCACCAGGGCTGTGGCTTCCACATGGGCCTTCAAGAACGAGGCTTCTGTTGATCAGATATGTAGGGCAGCGACTTGGTCTTCACTGCACACTTTTACCAAATTTTACAAGTTTGATACTTTTGCTTCTTCTGAGGCTATTTTTGGGAGAAAGGTTTTGCAAGCCGTGGTGCCTTCCATTTAGGTGACCTGATTTGCTCCCTCCCTTCATCCGTGTCCTAAAGCTTTGGTATTGGTTCCCACAAGTAAGGATGACGCCGTGGACCGGACACACCTATGTTGGAGAAAACAGAATTTATGTTTACCTGATAAATTACTTTCTCCAACGGTGTGTCCGGTCCACAGCCCGCCCTGGTTTTTTTAATCAGGTCTGATATTTTGTTTTCTTTAACTACAGTCACCACGGTACCATATGGTTTCTCCTATGCAAATATTCCTCCTTAACGTCGGTCGAATGACTGGGGTAGGCGGAGCCTAGGAGGGATCATGTGACCAGCTTTGCTGGGCTCTTTGCCATTTCCTGTTGGGGAAGAGAATATCCCACAAGTAAGGATGACGCCGTGGACCGGACACACCGTTGGAGAAAGTAATTTATCAGGTAAACATAAATTCTGTTTTTTTGATGCATTTATAAAGTTTTTTTGAAGGGACTAAAGGGGTCATTGTGGCTTGGTTTTGAGTTTTGTAACTCACTTGGTTAATTAAGAGACACTCTGGTGTTTCTCTGGTAGGCCTCAAAACATTGAGTGAGGTGGGAGGGGCCTATTTTCGCGCCTCAGTTGCAGTTTCCTTTCCCCTGAGACATATCACTGCTTCTCCTGTCGTTTCTGCTGTGTTTGAGGGTTGTTAAAGAAGTTTTTTTCCTCCACAAATCGTTCTGAAGGGCAGGTAGGAGCCCCAGCAGAGCTGTGGCATGGTGCTGAAAGTCTTTTTTTACCGGGTTTAACGTTTTTTCAATCCGTTTTTGCCATTAAAGGGTTAATTGTTTATTTGCATAGCTGTGCAAAGTTACTAAGCCTTTATAATGCTACTGTAAAAATTTCGTTAAGTTTACTGCTTTTTTTACACTGTTTTGCAGAACTGGTGCAGCTTTTTTTCTCTTAAATGCACAGTACCGTTTTATTTCTAAGTGTTTTTTACTTTGATTACAGTGTTTTCCAAGCTTGCTTGTTACATTACTAGCCTGTTTAACATGTCTGATACCAAGGAAAATCCTTGTTTAATATGTTTGGAAGCCATTGTGGAACCCCCTCTTAGAATGTGTCCCAATTGTAGTGATATGTCTATAAACTATAAAGAACATATATTAGCACTTAAAAATAGAGCAATAGATGATTCTCAGTCAGAAGTAAATGAGGGTTCGCCATCTAGCCCTCCCCAAGTGTCACAACCAGTAACGCCCGCACAAGTGACGCCAAGTACCTCTAGTGCGTCAAATTCTTTTACTTTACAAGACATGGCCACAGTTATGAATACAACCCTCACAGAGGTTTTATCTAAACTGCCTGGTTTACAGGGAAAGCTGGACAGCTCTGGGTTTAGGAAAAATGCTGAGCCGTCTGACGGTACCGGTCCATATTGGAATCTTCTTGGCTTTGTTAAATAAAGTTCAAGACTAGGAGTTAGGTTGCCAGTCTAAAGGCTGATAAAAGTAAGGTTCACCAGCTGCTTCAGCCAGGAGAGCCTCTTCGGGTTGGGGAAAAGTGGGCAGATGAACTTTTCTCTTGATCCAAAAAATCTTGAGCATCTCTAGGAGAGTCAAAGAATTTGAAACCCTGTGAGGTACGAATTTTCAGACGAGCCGGAAACAGCAGAACAGCTTGGCGCTTTTCCTTGTGGAGGGAGCAAAATCTTTTCTTTTTTTTGCAACTTCTGAAGATTAGTCTTGAAAAATGTAGATTCTCTTTTAAATCATATAGTAGCATCTCAGTTTTCCTGTAGGCCTGAAGGAGCTGAATCTTGGACTGAAATTTGAGATATTTTATCACCACCCCACAGGGGGGGGAGTTCTTTTCCTGTTATCCCCTGCCTGTCCCCTCCAATTCGGTGTGCCCTCTCTACTTTTAGCGGGATATAGTCCGCAGGGATGCCTAATAAGTTAGGGAGGGAGTGTTCAGCAAAGTATAGCAGCTCTAACGGGCAGTCCCACCAATTGAATGTTATTCCTGCGTGAGCAGTTTTCCAGGTCATCGACTTTTTGGTGTAAATATTTATTTTGTCTAACTCAGCTGGGCCGAAGGATGGCCATCCTCTAGGTCCGAAATCCGTTGCTCAGCACCCGCTTATCTGGAGTTAAATTGTTTGACCTCAGATGTTAAGGAATCCATACCTTTCTGTAAATTATCTAGTTTGGACAGTAGTAATGAGTTGAGTTGCTGCTCTCCTGAGTGAAATCCCTCAGTCTCTGGGGCGGATAAGGATTTAGCAGGGGAAGCAGATTGGGGTGGATCCGGAGGCTGTCTATTTCTCTTGTCCTATTGGGATTTAGTTCTATTTGACATTTTCGGAATTGTCAAAAATTTGTCCATATAGATAAGTGAGACAGATAACAGAGGATCAGCTTATTCACATTTTTCACAGAAAGCGATCCAGGAAAGTGTTGTTCAACAGTTGGTATTCAGGAATGAGTAAGCATGCTTAGCACTTCAACAGTGCAGAATAATAAAACGGCAAAAAAAAGTGTTGTGTGTGCACAGTAAGAGACAACACAGTCCTCTAAATTCAATCCTCAAGCTGTATATTTAGATCTAGTGGCACTTCCCCATACACACCACTCTAATGCTTTATTCTAGCCAGTGTTACAGCCACTTTTTAAGATTTTGTACTAAGCTGTTTGTGTCTTGCTTCAGCTTGAAAACCTCTGTCAGCCTTTTTGTTTTGCTCTATTCCGTTTTTCTTTTTAAATAATGCCCTTATATCTATTATTCTTGTCCATGTGGGACTGTACTCAGTGCCAAGGGGTCATTGATTTTATTGGATTTATCTCTTCTAACTCGGTTATCGGAGGTTGAGTCACGCTCTGAGGCTTCAGAGGGTGAAGTTTCTGGGCCGGAGTCTGCTGCCTCTAAGCCTCCTGCTGTGAAGGAACCAGCCTTTAGATTTAAGATTGAACACTTAGGTTTTCTTCTAAAAGAGGTCCTGTCTACATTAGAGGTTCAAGAGGCCAAGCTGTCTGATGAACCTTTGATTCTTAAATTAGACAGTGTATGAGCACAGTGTAGTGCCGTTAACTTTTCCTGTGCCTGTAAAGATGGCGAACATTATTAAGAACGAATGGGACAGAATTGGATCTTCCTTTTCTCCTTCATGTTCCTTTAGAAAATTATTCCTGGTCCCAGACTCTCAATTGGAGCTGTGGGGTTCCGTCCCTAAGCTGGATGGCGCTATCTCCACGCTTTCCAAGCGTACTACTATCCCGCTTGAGAATAGTTAGTCATTCAGAGAACCGATGGAAACTGCTTAAGCAGCTACCTACTGGTGCGACTACTTATTGAAATTGATGGAGGTAGAGGGTCCCTTCGACGTTATCCAGGAAAGAATTAAAGCATTAAAAATTGCTAATTCTTTTATCTGTGATGCAAACATGCAGATTATTCGCCTAAATGTTAAGGTTTCTGGTTTTTTGGTTTAGACCCGTTGGGTAAACTGGCTGAAGTCCTGGTCTGCAGACATGACTTCTAAGTCTAGACTTCTCTCCCTCCCTTTTAAGGGAAAGATATTATTTGGTCCAGGCAGGGGGCAAGGGTGCCTTCCTACCGCAGGATAAAAAGAACAAATCTAAGGGACAAAGTTCTAATTTTCGTTCTGATCAATCCCAACGACGGCAGCCCTCCGTTAAGTTCGAGCAAACCAAAAGTACTTGGATGCTGGCTCAGTCCTGGAATAAATCCAAGCAGAGCAAGAAGCCCGCAGAGACCAAATCGACATGAAGAGGCGGCCCCCGATCCGACTCTGGATCGTGTAGGGGGCAGACTGTCGCTCTTTTCAGAAGCTCTGTTCAGGGATGTACAGGATCCATGGGTCCTGGAGGTCATAGCTCAGGGATACAAGATATGTTTCTAGTCACATCCACCCAAGGGCAGATTTCTCCTCTCAAGCCTGTCTTCCAGAACAAAAAAGAGGGTAGACCTTCTGAGGTGCGTGTGGAATCTGTCCTCCTCGGGTCATTGTCTCGGTACCTATCGCAGAAATGGGTTTGGGATACTATTCAAACCTTTTTGTGGTCCCAAAGAAGGAGGTAACTTTTTTTCCCCGATTTGGGACCTAAAGGGACACTAAACCCAAATTATTTCGTGATTCAGATAGAGCATGCAATTTTAGGCAACTTTCTCGTTTACTCCTATTAATTTTTCTTCTCTTGCTATCTTTATTTGAAAAAGGCATCGAAGCTAAGGCGCCAAACATTTGTTTTGTTCAGACTCTGGACAGCACTTGTTTATTGGTGGGGGAATTTATCCACCAATCGGCAAGAACAACCCAGTTTGTTCACCAAAAATGGTCCGGCATCTAAACTTATTCTTGATTTTCAAATAAAGATACTGTACCAAGATAATGAAGAAAATTTGATAATAGGAGTAAATTAGAAAATTGCTTAAAATTGCAAGCTCTATGTGAATCATGAAAGAGAAACATTTTGGGTTCAGTGTCCCTTTAAACAAATTTCTAAACGTTCCATCGTTCAAGACGGAGACAATAAGGTCCATCCTTCCCTTAGTTCAGGAAGGACCGTTCATTACCACTATAGATCTGAAGGATGCTTCCCTTCACGTTCCAATCCACAGGGATCACTTCCAGTTCCTAAGGTTTGCGTTCCTGGACCAGCACTTCCAGTTCATTGCACTTCCATTTGGTCTAGCTACTGCACCAATAATTTTTACAAAGGTTCTAGGGGCTCTTCTAACCATTGCCAGAACCTGGTATATAGCAGTAGTTCCCTACTTGGACGATATTCTGGTACAAGCACCAACTTTTCGTCTGGCGGAGGACCATTCGGAATCTCTTTTCTTCGATATCATGGATGGAAGATAAATCTAGACCAGTTCTCTTATTCTATGCACCAGGATGGAATTACTGGGTACTATAATGGACTCAATATCCATGAGGATATTTCTAACAGACCAGACGCACTGCAAGCTTGCTTCGGCATGTCTTGCCCTCCGGACCTCCTTAAAGGACCAGTCAACACAGTAGATTTGCATAATCAACAAATGCAAGATAACAAGACAATGCAATAGCACTTAGTCTGAACTTTAAATGAGTAGTAGATTTTTTTTCTGACAAGTTTAAAAGTTGTCTATTTCCACTCCCCCTGTACCATGTGACAGCCATCAGCCAATCACAAATGCATACACTCTTATATTGTGAATTCTTGCACATGCTCTGTAGGAACTGGTGACTCAAAAAGTTTAAATCTAAAAAGACTGTAAATTTCTAATGAAAGTAAATTGGAAAGTTGTTTAAAATTGCATGCTCTATCTGAATGAGTTTAATTTTGACTCGTTTCCTTTTTAAGGCCCTCTGTGGCTCAGTGTATGGAGGTAATTGGTCTCATGGTGTCGAGCATGGACATCATTGCCTTTGCCAGGTTCCGTCTGACCACTGCATGCTGAGGCAGTGGAACGGCGATCTGTCTCAACAGATCTCTCTGGACAGCCGGTCGAGAGAATCGCTCTCTTTGTGGCTCTGTCAAGATAATCGCTCTCTTTGTGGCTCTGTCAAGATAATCGCTCTCTTTGTGGCTCTGTCAAGATAATCGCTCTCTTTGTGGCTCTGTCAAGATAATCGCTCTCTTTGTGGCTCTGTCAAGATAATCGCTCTCTTTGTGGCTCTGTCAAGATAATCGCTCTCTTTGTGGCTCTGTCAAGATAATCGCTCTCTTTGTGGCTCTGTCAAGATAATCGCTCTCTTTGTGGCTCTGTCAAGATAATCGCTCTCTTTGTGGCTCTGTCAAGATAATCGCTCTCTTTGTGGCTCTGTCAAGATAATCGCTCTCTTTGTGGCTCTGTCAAGATAATCGCTCTCTGTGGCTCTGTCAAGATAATCGCTCTCTTTGTGGCTCTGTCAAGATAATCGCTCTCTTTGTGGCTCTGTCAAGATAATCGCTCTCTTTGTGGCTCTGTCAAGATAATCGCTCTCTTTGTGGCTCTGTCAAGATAATCGCTCTCTTTGTGGCTCTGTCAAGATAATCGCTCTCTTTGTGGCTCTGTCAAGATAATCGCTCTCTTTGTGGCTCTGTCAAGATAATCGCTCTCTTTGTGGCTCTGTCAAGATAATCGCTCTCTTTGTGGCTCTGTCAAGATAATCGCTCTCTTTGTGGCTCTGTCAAGATAATCGCTCTCTTTGTGGCTCTGTCAAGATAATCGCTCTCTTTGTGGCTCTGTCAAGATAATCGCTCTCTTTGTGGCTCTGTCAAGATAATCGCTCTCTTTGTGGCTCTGTCAAGATAATCGCTCTCTTTGTGGCTCTGTCAAGATAATCGCTCTCTTTGTGGCTCTGTCAAGATAATCGCTCTCTTTGTGGCTCTGTCAAGATAATCGCTCTCTTTGTGGCTCTGTCAAGATAATCGCTCTCTTTGTGGCTCTGTCAAGATAATCGCTCTCTTTGTGGCTCTGTCAAGATAATCTGTCCCGAGGGACATCCTCCTTAGGACCATCCTTGGAGATTATGACTACAGACGCAAGTCTAGCAGGATGGAGAGCTGTTCCTGTGGTCTCCGGAGGAACGCTCCCTCCCGATCAACATTCTGGAACTTCAATGTTCTACAATCTTCAATGCTCTGAAGGTTTGGCCTCTTCTGGGTTTGTCCCGATTTATCAGTTTCCAATCAGACAATATAACTTGGCTTATATCAACCATCAGGGGGGAAAGAGAAGCTCCCTAGCAATGAGAGAGGTATCTTGAATTCTGGAGTTGGCGGAGTCCCACAGCTGTTCGCTGTCAGCGATCCACATTCCGGGTGTGGACAACTGGGAAGCGGATTTTCTCTGCAGACAATTTCATCCAGGGGAATGGTCTCTCCATCCCAAAGTGTTTGTGGCGGAAGCCGGAGATAGAGCTCATGGCGTCCTGTCTCAATACCAAGCTACCAAGGCAGAGCTAAAAGATGCATTAGTATTGCCTTTGAGGTTCAGTCTAATATACCTTTTTCCCGCCGTCACCACTTCTTCCTCGTGTAGTGGCCCGCATCAAGGAGGAGCAGGCATCAGTGATACGGATTGCTCCATCGTGGCCGCGAAGGATGTGGTTCTTGGATCTGGTGAGGATGTCATGTCCTCAGTGGAAGTTACCTTGTCGCAGGGATATCTCTGAGGCTGACTGCGTGGAGATTGATTAATTAGTCCTAGCCAAGAGAGGTTTTTCTGAGAGTGATACTCATTCAAGCTCGTAAGCCGGTTACTAATCGCATCTATCATAAGGTGTGGAGAACCTACTTATTCTGATGTGAAATGCGTGAATTTTCCTGCACAAAGTTAAGGTTGCCACGATTCTATTGTTTCTCCAGGATGGACTGGAGAAGGATCTTTCGGACAGTTCCCTGAGGGGACATTTCGATCCTGTTTTACTGCACAAGAGGCTCTCCGAGCATCCTGATGTACAGTCCTTTGTTGAAGCTCTGATTAGGATCAGACCTGTGTTTAGATCTAAGGCTCCTCCTTGGAGTCTAAATCTTGTTCTTAAGGTTTTGCCACGGGCTCCGTTTGAGCCTATGCATGAGATTGACATTAAATTGTTGTCCTGGAAGGTTCTTTTTCTACTGGCTATTGCCTCTGCGTGCAGAGTATCTGAGATTGCCGCCTTGCAATGTGAGCCTCCTTATCTGGTGTTCCATTCGGATAAGGCTGTCCTATGTACTAAGTTAGGTTTCCTGCTTAAAGTAGTGTCAGACCGCAACATCAATCAAGAGATTGTGGTTCCTTCCTTGTGTCCAAATGTTCCTCCTGCGAAGGAACGTTTGCTTCATAATCTGGACGTGGTTTGCGCCTAAGTTCTACCTTCAGGCTACTAAGGATTTTAGATAGACTGCTTCCTTGTTCATTGTCTATTCTGGGAAGCGTAAGGTACAGAAGGTCTCTTAGACTTCCTTATCTTTCTGGTTAAAGAATGTTATTCGCTTGCCTTATGAATCAGCGGGACATAAACCTCCTCAGAGGATTACGGCTCATTCAACTAGAGCAGTGGCTTCCTCTTGGGACTTTAAGAACGAGGCCTCTATGGATCAGATTTGTAAGGCGGCTACCTGGTCTTCCTTATATACTTTTTCTAAATTTTACAAGTTTGATGTTTTTGCTTCGGTTAAAGCAGCTTTCAGGAGAGAGGTTTTGCAGGCTGTGGTGCCCTCAGACTAGGGTCCGCCTCTTTTTGTCCCTCCCGTTATCATTCAGTGTCCTCTAGAGCTTGGGTATAAGTTTCCCAACGGTAAGGAATGATGCCGTGGACTCTCCTTATACAGAAGGAAATTAAATTATGTGGTAAGCATAATTTATGTTTTTGTGTGACAATTTTATTTTCTATTTTAAAAATTCATATTTTTATTTTAGGAACTTCCCAGGTATATTTGGAAATCAGCAGCAACATTACCTGGAAGTCATCAAAAGGATGCTTGTGCAGTGTATGCAGGAACAGGATCATCCTATGGTAATGTTGTATACAGTCATACATAAGGCAGAATTTAAGTATGGGTGTTTTACTGTACATTCCCTTTCCCGCTGTAAATTCACACAAGACCTCTCCCTAAGGCTAAAGAAGTGGCACATTATGGGTTTTAAATCCTGTGATAATATGCTTTGCTAAAATATAGATATAGAGTGCTTTTTTGGAGAGAAAAAATGTGTGGAAACTTTCTCAGCGCTTTGCTCCATACTGTATACACACACTGACTGCACATGCATGGGACTCCCATCTAAATAATTAAAATCATAAGGTTTAATTATCTGCACAAATCTCTTAATATTTAAACCTTATGATTTTAATTATTTAGATAAGGTCCCGAGTACACTCAGTCAGTGCTTGCAAAAAGGTTAGAGCAAAACGCTGAGTTTCCACAGCTCAATCAGATTTTCCTACCGCCTTACTATGCATGCGCTCATTATTTCACAGCATTACTAAGGAAAGCAGGAGTAATTCTAACCTCATCAGATTTTCCTACCGATGTCCGTGCATTCCACAGATGCTTTAGAATAATTTGTGCAATGTGGTGATTGTAGGTTTGCTCACACTCAGTTGCCATGGTATGCATGAGTGAGTCATGCACTGCCATCTAGACCATAATATATCCTCATAGTAACCCCTGAAGGATTAAGTACACTTTTTAGTACTGTGTTTTAAGGCAAACCACCTGGCACGGTATTAATAGTGCTCATTAAACGGTTGAAAGCGTATATAGATAAGTGGTGTGAAAGCTCCTTTAAGACAATATAAATTAATCTAAATGCGAATAAGACTGAGGAGTTCTTTTCCCTAGTCTCTTGCACTTCTAAACAGAGCTAATTGTCAAAATAAAACAAAATTTATGTCCAAAAGGCTATTTAAAAAAAAAGTCAAAATATAATAAATATAAATGTGACTGACAATGTGACTGTGTACTGCTAAGCGTATAATAATTAAAATACAATTGGTGATTCATTAAACGGTTGACAAATGCCAGATGCTGTCTTAAACTCCCCTGCTTCCAAATTTTTGTTTCTTTCATGTAATTGGCAAGAGTCCATGAGCTAGTGACGTATGGGATATACATTCCTACCAGGAGGGGCAAAGTTTCCCAAACCTCAAAATGCCTATAAATACACCCCCCACCACACCCGCAATTCAGTTTACAAACTTTGCCTCCTATAGAGGTGGTGAAGTAAGTTTGTGCTAGATTTCTACGTTGATATGCGCTTCTCAGCATGCTGAAGCCGGTTCCTCTCAGAGTGCAGTGAATGACAGAGGGATGTGAAGGGAGTATTGCCTATTGAATACAATGGTCATCCTAACGGGGATTTATTTCATAGGTTCTCTGTTATCGTAGAGATTCATCCTACCTCCCTTTTCAGATCGACAATATACTCTTATATACTCTTATATACCATTACCTCTACTGATTCTCGTTTCAGTACTGGTTTGGCTATCTACTTTATGTAGATGAGTGTCTTTTGGTAAGTATGTTTTCTTTTATTTAAGACACTCTCAGCTATGGTTTGGCACTTTATATGTAAAGTTCTAAATATGTTTTGTACTTATATTTCCCATGATTCAGGTTAATCCGTATATTTCCTTTTTGCGGGAGCGCAAAATGCTATAATTTATTGCGTAATTTTTGGTGTGAGAATTGCGTACGTTGACGCAATTTCTTCATTTCCGGCGTCTTAGTTGCCGCCGAGAGTTTTCACCTAGTTGCGTCATCTATGACGCTCGTGTTTGTTGCAGACGTTCTTGGCGCCAAAAAATATTTTGTCAGTTGTGGGCGTCATACTTGCCGCCAGATTTCTGACATTATTTAAGTCTTTATTTCATTTTGCTTCTGGTTTCCAGAGGCTTATTTTGTTTGCATTTTTTTCCCATTCCTGAAACTCATATAAGGAAATTGATATTTTGCTTTATATGTTGTTTTTTCTCTTACATTTGCAAGATATCTCACAACTGTTCCTGTATCAGAAAACACTGTTTGATTCATGCTGACTGATATCAGTCCTACTAAAGCTAAGTTCATTTATTTTAATGTTATGAATTTTTATCTTTAGCTATGGTTTGTAATAAGTTATCATGATAAACTTTTACATGCAGAGAAAATGTCTGTCAGTATTAATGCATTGTCTATTGCTATTCTTTTAACATCTAATGTACAAGCTATTCCTGGGAATTTATAAGAATATTTTTCTGATTCTATTCTGAAGGCTTTGTCTGCCATCCTGCCTTAATAAAATGTAAAGGTCTTTTTTAAACTTCTCATTTAGTTGATGAATTTTCAAATGACCGACAACATACTGAATTATCCTTCTCTGATGATTTATCCCATTCAGAATATCCTTCATCAGAT
Source organism: Bombina bombina (assembly GCF_027579735.1). Taxonomy (NCBI): domain Eukaryota; kingdom Metazoa; phylum Chordata; class Amphibia; order Anura; family Bombinatoridae; genus Bombina; species Bombina bombina. Next base: position 857,585,954 of record NC_069501.1, on the reverse strand, counting down.
ATTGACATTAACAAATCTACTTTTTTACTTTTAAATAGAGTACATTCGTTCTTTGTTGAAAATGTGTTGATTATTTTGGATATTGAGGAGACTAATCCTCTTGATTTTAAGGCTAGCTAACATTTAAATTCTGCTTTTTAACCGCCTGTGGTTACTTCCGAGGTTTTTTTTCCAGTTCCTAATACTGGGGAATGGAATAGGCCTGGTACTTTTTTTATTCCTTCTTTAAGGTTTTAAAATTGTATCCTTTGCCAGCAGTTAGTTTGGAGTTTTGGGAAAAGATCCCCAAAGTTAATAGGGCTATCTCTACTCTTGCTAAACGTACTACTATTCCTATGGAAATAGTATTTATTTTAAAGATCCTTTTAGATGGGAAACTTATATCTTTTCTAAGATTTTTTTTCCTTTTCTAAGGAAAATTAATTTATTTCTCTTGTAAGGTGTATCCAGTCCACAGATTCATCCATTACTTGTGGGATATTCTCCTTCCCAACAGGAAGCTGCAAGAGGATCACCCACAGCAGAGCTGTCTATATAGCTTCTCCCCTAACTGCCACTCCCAGTCATTCTCTTGCAGCTCTCGACAAGGGAAGTAGCTACAGAGATGTGGTGCATTAATGTAGTTTATCTTCAATCAAATGTTTATTATTTTCAAATGGTACCGGAGTTGTACTATTTTAGCCTCAGGCAGAAAGTTGAAGAAGTCTGCCTGAGGTTTTTGATGATCTTAGCAGGTTGTAACTAAGATTCACTGCTGTTCACACATAACTGAAGAGATGGGTAACTTCAGCTGGGGGAATAGCGTGCAGGCTTACCTGCTCTGAGGTATGTGCAGTTTGTTTTTCTAGAGAGATAAGCTAGAAAATACTGACAGTGCCTGATTTATTTAAGGTAAGCCTGATTACAATGATTTAATAACGACTGGTATCATGCTTGCTGTAAAGGGTAATATTTTTGTTATTTACTCATTTCTGAATAGATATAACGTTTGCTTGATGTATATAAACGTTTATGACAAATGGTGATAAAACTTTATTCTGGGGCCCAGTTTTTCTACATGGCTGACTAAATTTTGCCTAGGGATAGTTTTTTAAGGCCCTCTCACTGTGAGTACAGGTTGGGAGGGGCCTATTTTCGCGCCTAAATTGCGCAGTAGTTTTTGCAGCTTGAGACATCCAGCTTCCCTGAAGGAGTCCCCTGAACATATAGGACCTCTCTAAAGGGTTTTTGTGCCTTCCAAAATCGTTGTATGGGCAGGTAGGAGCCACAGTAGAGCTGTGGCAGTTGGTTGTGACGGTTTAAAAACGGTTATATCGTTTTTTTGATCCGGTTCTGAAACTAAGGGGTTAATCATCCATTTGCAAGTGGGTGCAATGCTATTTCAGTCTATTATACACACTGTAAAAATTTCGTAGAATTTACTGCTTTTTTCACTGTTTTGCAGTTTCTGTGATTGTTTTTTTTCTCTTAAAGGCACAGTACCATTTTATTTTTTGCTTGTTCAGTTATTAAAGTGTTTTCCAAGCTTGCTGGTCTCATTACTAGTCTGTTTAAACATGTCTGACATAGAGGAAACTCCTTGTTCATTATGTTTAGAAGCCATTGTGGAACCCCCTCTTAGAATGTGTACCAAATGCACTGATTTTACTATAGATTAAAAAAAGACCATATTCTGGCTTTAAAAAATTTATCACCAGAAGAAATTGACAAGGAGGAAGTTATGCCGTCTCACTTTCCCCACGTGTCAGAACCTATAACTCCCGCTTAGGGGACGCCAAGTACATCTAGCGTGCCCATTTCGTATACCTTGCAAGACATGGCGGCAGTTATGAATCATTCCCTTACAGAGGTATTATCTAAACTGCCAGGATTGCAAGGAAAGCAAGACAGCTCTGGGACTAGAATAAATACAGAGCTCTCTGACGCTTTAGTGGCTATGTCTGATACACCCTCACAATGTACTGAAGCAGGGGAGCTTCAATCTGTGGGTGATTTTTCTGATTCAGGGAAGATACTTCAACCTGATTCTGATATGTCTACATTTAAGCTTGAGCACCTCTGCATATTGCTCAGGGAGGTCTTAGCAACTCTGGACGACTGTGACGCTATTGTAGTCCCAGAGAAATTATGTAGATTGGATAAATACTATGCAGTACCTACTTACACTGATGTTTTTCCAATTCCTAAGAGGTTTTCTGAAATTATTACTAAGGAATGGGATAGACCAGGTGTACCGTTCTCTCCCCCTCCTGTTTTTAAAAAGATGTTTCCTATAGACGCCGCTACACAGGACTTGTGGCAGACGGTACCTAAGGTGGAGGGAGCAGTTTCTACTCTAGCTAAGCGTACCACTATCCCTGTCGAGGACAGTTGTGCTTTTCTAGATCCAATGGATAAAAGATTAGAGGGTTACCTTAAGAAAATTTTTATTCAACAAGGTTTTATTCTCCAGCCTCTTGCATGCATTGCCCCAGTCACTGCTGCTGCCGCTTTCTGGTTTGAGTCTCTAGAGGAGGCTTTACAGGTTGAAACCCCGTTGGAAGATATAATTGACAAGCTTAGGGCCCTTAAGCTAGCCAATTCATTTGTTTCTGACGCCGTTGTTCATTTAACCAAACTAACGGCTAAAAATTCAGGTTTTGCTATTCAGGCGCGTAGGGCGCTATGGCTTAAATCCTGGTCAGCTGACGTGAATTCAAAGTCTAAACTTCTCAACAATCCCTTCAAAGGACAGACCCTATTCGGGCCTGGACTGAAGGAGATCATTTCTGACATCACTGGAGGAAAAGGTCACGCCCTTCCTCAAGACAGGTCCAACAAATTAAGGACCAAACAGTCTAGTTTTCGGCCCTTTCGAAACTTCAAGAGTGGCGCAGCTTCAACTTCCTCTAACACAAAGCAAGAGGGAACTTTTGCCCAGTCTAAGCCGGTCTGGAGACCTAACCAGGCTTGGAACAAGGGGAAACAGGCCAAAAAGCCTGCTGCTGCCTCTAAGACAGCATGAAGGAGCAGCCCCCGATCCGGAAACAGATCTAGTAGGGGGCAGACTCTCTTCGCCCAGGCTTGGGCAAGAGATGTCCAGGATCCCTGGGCATTGGAAATTGTGTCCAAGGGTTATCTTCTGGAATTCAAAACCTCTCCCCCAAAAGGGAGATTTCATCTCTCACATTTATCTGTAAACCAGATAAAGAGAGAGGCGTTCTTACTTTGTGTTCGAGACCTCCTAGTTATGGGAGTGATCCACCCAGTTCCAAAAGAGGAACAGGGGCAGGGCTTTTATTCAAATCTGTTTGTAGTTCCCAAGAAAGAGGGAACATTCAGACCAATCTCAAGATCTTAAACAAATTTCTCAGTCCCATCCTTCAAGATGGAGTCTATTCGAACCATCCTTCCTATGATCCAGGAGGGTCAATATATGACTACCGTAGACTTAAAGGATGCTTATCTTCACATCCCGATACACAAAGATCATCATTGTTTTCTCAGGTTTGCCTTTCTAGACAGGCACTACCAGTTTGTGGCTCTTCCCTTCGGGTTGGCCACGGCACCAAGAATCTTTACGAAGGTTCTAGGGTCCCTCCTAGCGGTTCTAAGGCCGCGGGGTATAGCATTAGCCCCTTACTTAGACGACATTCTAATACAGGCGGCGACTTTTTAAATCGCAAGGTCCCATACGGACATTGTTCTGGCATTTCTAAGGTCCCATTGGTGGAAGGTGAACGAAGAAGAGAGTTCTCTATCACCTCTAACAAGAGTTTCATTCCTAGGGACTCTGATAGATTCGGTAGAAATGAAGATTTACCTAACGAAGGCCAGATTGTGTATGGAAGTAATCGGGTTAATGGTAGCGGCAATGGACATAGTACCGTTTGCCCGCCTACATCTCAGGCCGCTGCAACTTTGCATGCTCAGTCAGTGGAATGGGGATTACACAGATTTGTCCCCTCTACTAAATCTGGATCAAGAAACCAGGGATTCTCTTCTCTGTTGGCTATGTCAGGTCCATCTGTCCAAGGGGATGAGCTTCCGCAGGCTAGATTGGACTATAGTAACAACAGATGCTAGCCTTCTGGGCTGGGGTGCAGTCTGGAACTCCCTGAAGGCTCAGGGCTCGTGGACTCAGGAGGAGGCACTCCTTCCGATAAACATTCTGGAACTAAGAGCGATTTTCAATGCTCTTCAGGCGTGGCCTCAGCTAGCTGGGGTCAGGTTCATCAGATTTCAGTCGGACAATATCACGACTGTAGCCTACATCAACCATCAGGGGGGGACAAGGAGTTCCCTAGCAATGTTGGAGGTTTCAAAGATAATTCTATGGGCAGAGGTTCACTCGTGCCATCTATCAGCTATCCATATCCCAGGAGTAGAGAACTGGGAGGCGGATTTTCTAAGTCGGCAGACTTTTCATCCGGGAGAATGGGAACTCCATCCGGAGGTATTTGCTCAGTTGATTCAACTTTGGGGCAAACCAGAACTGGATCTCATGGCGTCTCGCCAGAACGCCAAGCTTCCTTGTTACGGGACCAGGTCCAGGGACCCCAAGGCAACGCTGATAGATGCTCTAGCAGCCCCTTGGTCCTTCAACCTGGCTTATGTGTTTCCACCGTTTCCTCTGCTCCCTCGTCTGATTGCCAAGAGCAGGCAGGAGAGAGCTTCAGTGATTTTGATAGCACCTGCGTGGCCACGCAGACCTGGTGGACATGTCATCCTGTCCACCATGGACCCTGCCGCTGAGGCAGGACCTTCTACTTCAGGGTCCTTTCAACCATCCAAACCTAATTTCTCTGCGTCTGACTGCTTGGAGATTGAACGCTTGATTTTATCAAAGCGTGGTTTCTCTGAATCGATCATTGATACCTTAATTCAGGCTCGAAAGGCGGTTACCAGGAAAATCTATCATAAGATATGGTGTAAATATCTTCATTGGTGTGAATCCAAGGGTTACTCATGGAGTAAGGTCAGGGTTCCTAGAATATTATCTTTTCTCCAAGAAGGATTGGAGAAGGGATTGTCGGCTAGTTCATTAAAGGGACAGATTTCTGCTCTGTCTATTCTTTTGCACAAGTGTCTGGCTAATACTCCAGACGTTCAGGCATTTTGTCAGGCTTTAGTTCGAATCAAGCCTGTGTTTAAACCTGTTGCTTCACCATGGAGTCTAAATTTAGTTCTTGTTCTTCAAGGGGTTCCGTTTGAACCTTTGCATTCCATAGATATCAAGCTGTTGTCTTGGAAAGTTCTGTTTTTGGTAGCTATCTCCTCAGCTCGACGAGTTTCGGAGTTATCGGCTTTACAATGTGATTCTCCTTATCTCATTTTCCATGCTGATAAGGTAGTGTTGCGTACCAAACCTGGGTTTCTTCCTAAGGTGGTATCTAATAAGAATATCAATCAGGAGATTGTTGTTCCTTCACTATGTCCTAATCCTTCTTCAAAGAAGGAACGTCTATTACGCAATCTTGAAGTGGTCCGTGCTTTAACATTCTATTTACAAGCCACTAAAGATTTTCGTCAAACATCTGCTTTGTTTGTGGTTTACTCTGGACAGAGGAGAGGCCAAAAGGCTTCGGCAACTTCTCTTTCTTTTTGGTTAAGAAGCTTAATCCGCTTTGCTTATGAGACTGCTGGCCAGCAGCCTCCTGAGAGAATTACAGCTCATTCCACTAGCACAGTAGCTTCCACATGGGCTTTTAAAAATGAGGCTTCTGTTAAACAGATTTGTAAGGCGGCGACTTGGTCTTCGCTTCATACCTTTTTCTAAATTCTACAAATTTGATAATTTTGGTTCTTCGGAGGCTGTTTTTGGGAGTAAGGTCTTACAGGCATTGGTGCCCTCCGTTGAAGCGCCTGCCTTGTCCCTCCATCCGTGTCCTCTAGCTTTGGTATTGGTATCCCACAAGTAATGGATGAATCCGTGGACTGGATACACCTTACAAGAGAAAACAAAATGTATGCTTTCCTGATAAATTTATTTCTCTTGTGGTGTATCCAGTCCACGGCCCGCCCTGTCATTTTAAGGCAGGTGTTATTTATTTTTTAAACTACAGTCACCACTGCACCCTATAGTTTCTCCTTTTTCTTGCTTGTCTTCGGTCGAATGACTGGGAGTGGCAGTTAGGGGAGGAGCTATATAGACAGCTCTGCTGTGGGTGATCCTCTTGCAGCTTCCTGTTGGGAAGGAGAATATCCCACAAGTAATGGATGAATCCGTGGACTGGATACACCACAAGAGAAATAAATTTATCAGGTAAGCATAAATTTTGTTTTTCAGGTCCTTTCTTAGGACTGCAATTTCTTGGGCTGATGTTACAGCTGTTTCATCTTTTTTGGTTGGAAACTTTAGCGCAACAAGTATTGAATTATGATTTGTTTAGCATTGTTAACTTGGTTCAACTTGCTATAATTTCATTTGTGATGCCATTTTTTGATATCAAAATTGAGGTTAAATCTATGTCTTTAGCTATTTTAGCTAGAAGAACTTTGTGACTTAAATCTTGGAATGCTGATTTGCTTTCTATAATCCAGATTACTATTTTCTTTCCTTCCAAGGTAATAAATTATTTGGTTCACAGTTGGATTTAATACTTTAAACTGTTACTCTGGGGAAGGGAGTTTTTTTTTTGCTTCAAGATTAAGTTCTAAGCTTATATTAGTTTTTGTTCTTAATAAGGAACAGAAACCTAATTCTTCCCCAAGTAACATGTTTCTAATTGGAAGCTTTCTTCAAAATGGAATAAATTCATGCCATTTAAGAGATCAAAGCCAGCCCCCAAATTTGCATGAAGATGCTGCCCTTTTTCCAGCTTAGTTGGTAAGGGGCAGGTTAAGACTTTGCTAAAGTTGTTTGGTTCAATTCGGTCTAAACTTCTTAGATTGGGGTACAGAATAAGATATAGAGTAAGACCGCCTGTTAGAAGTCTTTTTACTCTCTCACATATTATTCCAGTAAAGGCTCAGACTTTCCTGAAGTGTGTTTCAGACCTGGAGTTATCTGGGGTATTCATAACAGTTCCGTTTCAGGAACGGGGTCTGGGGTTTTGTTCAGAACTATTCATTGTCCCACAGAAAGAAAATCTTTTGAATTGTCATGTTAGAGTACCAGCTTTCAGAATGGTGATTATAAGATCTATTCTGCCTTTTGTTCAGCAAGGGCATTATTTGCCTACAATAGACTTACAGGATGCATATCTTCATATTCTGTTTTCATTCAGATTATTTTCATTTTCTGAGATTCTCTTTTTTAGACCAGTATTACCAATTTGTTGCTTTTCCTTTCTGGCCTAGCGACAGCTCTAGGAATCTTTTCAAAGGTTCTCAGTGTTTACTTATTTGGACGATATCGTGGTACTTGCTCAGTTTTTTTCGTTCTGCAGAATCTTATACGATTCAACTTCTGTTGTTTCTTCAAAGACATGGATGGAGGATCATTTTATCAAAACTTCCTTGATTCCTCAGACAAGTGTCACCTTTTTTAGGTTCCCAGACAATTTATATTGGGTTCAGCTTGTCAGAACATTCAGTCTCTTATTTCCTTCAGTAGCAATATGCATGGAAGTTTTAGGTCTCATGACTGCAGCATTGGATTCGTTTCCCTTTGCTCATTTTCATATGAAACCTTTTCAGTTTTTAATTCTGAATGAATGGTGCAGGGATTATTCTAGGATATCACATTTAATATCCTTGAATCCCAGTATTCAACTATCTCTGACTTGGTGGATAGATCACCATCGTATAGTTCTATGGGTCTTTGTTTCACCCAACCTGGACAATGATCACAACAGATGCGAGTCTTTTAGTTTGGAAGCTGCCTGGGGATCTCTGACAGCACAAGGGGTTTGGAAATCTCAAGAGGCGAGATTACCATTCAATATTTTGGAACTCCGTGTGATTCTCAGAGTTCTTTAGTTTTGGCTTCTATTTGAAGAGAGAGACGTTTATTGGTTTTTAGACACACTGTCACAACTGTGGCGTATGTCAATCATCAGGGTTGGGACTCTGTCCTCAGGCTATGAAAGAAGTATCTCGGATACTTGCTTGGGCAAAATCCAGCTCCTGTCTAATTTCTGCGCTCCATATCCCAGGTATAGACAATTGGGAAGCGGATTATCTGTCATCAAGCTTTACATCCGGGAGAATGGTCTCTTCACCCAGATGTGTTTTTTCAAATTGTTCAGATGTGGGGGCTTCCAGAAATAGATCTGATGGCATCTTATCTAAATAAGAAACCTCCCAGGTACCTATCCAGGTCCAGGGATCATCAGGCGGAAGCAGTGAATGCATTGGCACTTCCTTGGCGTTATCAACCTGCCTATATTTTTCCGCCTCTAATTCTTCTTCCAAGAGTGATTTTCAAAATCATCATGGAGCAATTGTTTGTGCTGCTGGTGGCTCCAGCATGGCCGCTCAGGTTTTGGTATGTGGATCTTGTTCGGATGTCCAGTTGCCAACCTTGGCCACTTCCATTAAGGCCAGACCTTATATCTCAAGGTTGGTTTTCTCTTGTAAGGTGTATCCAGTCCACGGATCATCCATTACTTGTGGGATATTCTCCTTCCCAACAGGAAGCTGCAAGTGGATCACCCACAGCAGAGCTGTCTATAGCTCCTCCCCTTCCTGCCACCTCCAGTCATTCTCTTGCAGCTCTCGACAAGCATGGAAGCAGTTAGAGAGATGTGGTGTAATTTAGTTGTTTTTTCTTCAATTCAAAAGTTTATTTTAAAATGGTACCGGAGTTGTACTATTTTGGTCTCAGGCAGAAAATAGAAGAAGAGTCTGCCTGTGGTCTCTAATGATCTTAGCAGGTTGTAACTAAGATCCGTTGCTGTTCTCACACACAACTGAAGAGAGCGGTAACTTCAGCTTGGGGAATGGCGTGCAGGGTATCCTGCTATGAGGTATGTGCAGTCTAAATTTTTCTAGAGAAATGTATATGCTAGAAAATGCTGTTGATACCAAATTTATTTAAGGTAAGCCTGATTACAGTGATTTAATAACGACTAGTATCATGCTTATTATTAGAGGTAACAATTATTATTTTTTCAAATTACTGAAATGTAAAACGTTTGCTGGGAGTGCTTAAACGTTTTTTATATGCTTTCTGGTGAAACTTTATTGGGGCCCAGTTTTTTTCCACATGGCTGGCTAAAATTTGCCTAGGATAATTTCTCCTGTTAAGTGTGGTCAGTCCACGGGTCATCATTACTTCTGGGATATTAACTCCTCCCCAACAGGAAGTGCAAGAGGATTCACCCAGCAGAGCTGCTATATAGCTCCTCCCCTCTACGTCACACCCAGTCATTCTCTTGCACCCAACTAATAGATAGGATGTGTGAGAGGACTGTGGTGATTATACTTAGTTTTATACCTTCAATCAAAAGTTTGTTATTTCTCCAACATAGGTGTGTCCGGTCCACGGCGTCATCCTTACTTGTGGGATATTCTCTTCCCCAACAGGAAATGGCAAAGAGCCCAGCAAAGCTGGTCACATGATCCCTCCTAGGCTCCGCCTACCCCAGTCATTCTCTTTGCCGTTGTACAGGCAACATCTCCACGGAGATGGCTTAGAGTTTTTTAGTGTTTAACTGTAGTTTTTATTATTCAATCAAGAGTTTGTTATTTTAAAATAGTGCTGGTATGTACTATTTACTCAGAAACAGAAAAGAGATGAAGATTTCTGTTTGTATGAGGAAAATGATTTTAGCACCGTAACTAAAATCCATGGCTGTTCCACACAGGACTGTTGAGAGCAATTAACTTCAGTTGGGGGAACAGTGTGCAGTCTCTTGCAGCTTGAGGTATGACACATTCTAACAAGACGATGTAATGCTGGAAGCTGTCATTTTTCCCTATGGGATCCGGTAAGCCATGTTTATTACGATGGTAAATAAGGGCTTCATAAGGGCTTATTAAGATTGTAGACTTTTCTGGGCTAAATCGATTCATTTTTAAAACATATTTAGCCTTGAGGAATCATTTTATCTGGGTATATTGATATTATAATATCGGCAGGCACTGTATTAGACACCTTATTTCTCTGGGGCTTTCCCAAAGCATAAGCAGAGCCTCATTTTCGCGCCGGTGTGGCGCACTTGTTTTTGAGAGGCATGGCATGCAGTCGCATGTGAGAGGAGCTCTGATACTTAGAAAAGGCTTTCTGAAGGCGTCATTTGGTATCGTATTCCCCTTTGGGTTTGGTTGGGTCTCAGCAAAGCAGATACCAGGGACTGTAAAGGGGTTAAAGTGTTAAAACGGCTCCGGTTCCGTTATTTTAAGGGTTAAAGCTTCCAAATTTGGTGTGCAATACTTTTAAGGCTTTAAGACACTGTGGTGAAAATTTGGTGAATTTTGTACAATTCCTTCATGTTTTTTCGCAATTGCAGTAATAAAGTGTGTTCAGTTTAAAATTTAAAGTGACAGTAACGGTTTTATTTTAAAACGTTTTTTGTACTTTATTATCAAGTTTATGCCTGTTTAACATGTCTGAACTACCAGATAGACTGTGTTCTGAATGTGGGGAAGCCAGAATTCCTGTTCATTTAAATAAATGTGATTTATGTGATAATGACAATGATGCCCAAGATGATTCCTCAAGTGAGGGGAGTAAGCATGGTACTGCATCATTCCCTCCTTCGTCTACACGAGTCTTGCCCACTCAGGAGGCCCCTAGTACATCTAGCGCGCCAATACTCCTTACTATGCAACAATTAACGGCTGTAATGGATAATTCTGTCAAAAACATTTTAGCCAAAATGAACCCTTGTCAGCGTAAGCGTGGCTGCTCTGTTTTAGTTACTGAAGAGCATGACGACGCTGATATTAATATCTCTGAAGGGCCCCTAACCCAATCTGAGGGGGCCAGGGAGGTTTTGTCTGAGGGAGAAATTACTGATTCAGGGAACATTTCTCAACAGGCTGAACCTGATGTAATTGCATTTAAATTTAAGTTGGAACATCTCCGCATTCTGCTTAAGGAGGTATTATCCACTCTGGATGATTGTGAAAAGTTGGTCATCCCAGAGAAACTATGTAAAATGGACAAGTTCCTAGAGGTGCCGGAGCTCCCAGAAGCTTTTCCTATACCCAAGCGGGTGGCGGACATTGTTAATAAAGAATGGGAAAGGCCCGGTATTCCTTTCGTCCCTCCCCCCATATTTAAAAAATTGTTTCCTATGGTCGACCCCAGAAAGGACTTATGGCAGACAGTCCCCAAGGTCGAGGGAGCGGTTTCTACTTTAAACAAACGCACCACTATACCCATAGAGGATAGTTGTGCTTTCAAAGATCCTATGGATAAAAAATTAGAAGGTTTGCTTAAAAAGATGTTTGTTCAGCAGGGTTACCTTCTACAACCAATCTCATGCATTGTCCCTGTCACTACAGCCGCATGTTTCTGGTTTGATGAGCTGATAAAGGCGCTCGATAGTGATTCTCCTCCTTATGAGGAGATTATGGACAGAATCAATGCTCTCAAATTGGCTAATTCTTTCACCCTAGACGCCACTTTGCAATTGGCTAGGTTAGCGGCTAAGAATTCTGGGTTTGCTATTGTGGCGCGCAGAGCGCTTTGGTTGAAATCTTGGTCGGCTGATGCGTCTTCCAAGAACAAGCTACTAAACATTCCTTTCAAGGGGAAAACGCTGTTTGGCCCTGACTTGAAAGAGATTATCTCGGATATCACTGGGGGTAAGGGCCACGCCCTTCCTCAGGATCGGCCTTTCAAGGCGAAAAATAGACCTAATTTTCGTCCCTTTCGTAAAAACGGACCAGCCCAAAGTGCTACGTCCTCTAAGCAAGAGGGTAATACTTCTCAAGCCAAGCCAGCTTGGAGACCAATGCAAGGCTGGAACAAGGGAAAGCAGGCCAAGAAGCCTGCCACTGCTACCAAGACAGCATGAAATATTGGCCCCCGATCCGGGACCGGATCTGGTGGGGGGCAGACTCTCTCTCTTCGCTCAGGCTTGGGCAAGAGATGTTCTGGATCCTTGGGCGCTAGAAATAGTCTCCCAGGGTTATCTCCTGGAATTCAAGGGACTTCCCCCAAGGGGGAGGTTCCACAGGTCTCAGTTGTCTTCAGACCACATAAAAAGACAGGCGTTCTTACATTGTGTAGAAGACCTGTTAAAAATGGGAGTGATTCATCCTGTTCCAATAAGAGAACAAGGGATGGGGTTCTACTCCAATCTGTTCATAGTTCCCAAAAAAGAGGGAACGTTCAGACCAATCTTAGATCTCAAGATCTTAAACAAGTTTCTCAAGGTTCCATCTTTCAAGATGGAAACCATTCGAACTATTCTTCCTTCCATCCAGGAGGGTCAATTCATGACCACGGTGGATTTAAAGGATGCGTATCTACATATTCCTATCCACAAGGAACATCATCGGTTCCTAAGGTTTGCATTCCTGGACAAACATTACCAGTTCGTGGCGCTTCCTTTCGGATTAGCCACTGCTCCAAGGATTTTCACAAAGGTACTAGGGTCCCTTCTAGCGGTGCTAAGACCAAGGGGCATTGCAGTAGTACCTTACCTGGACGACATTCTGATTCAAGCGTCGTCCCTTCCTCAAGCAAAGGCTCACACGGACATTGTCCTGGCCTTTCTCAGATCTCACGGCTGGAAAGTGAACGTGGAAAAGAGTTCTCTATCCCCGTCAACAAGGGTTCCCTTCTTGGGAACAATTATAGACTCCTTAGAAATGAGGATCTTTCTAACAGAGGCCAGAAAAACAAAACTTCTAGACTCTTGTCGGATACTTCATTCCGTTCCTCTTCCTTCCATAGCTCAGTGCATGGAAGTGATCGGGTTGATGGTAGCGGCAATGGACATAGTTCCTTTTGCGCGCATTCATCTAAGACCATTACAACTGTGCATGCTCAGTCAGTGGAATGGGGACTATACAGACTTGTCTCCGAAGATACAAGTAAATCAGAGGACCAGAGACTCACTCCGTTGGTGGCTGTCCCTGGACAATCTGTCTCAAGGGATGACGTTCCGCAGACCAGAGTGGGTCATTGTCACGACCGACGCCAGTCTGATGGGCTGGGGCGCGGTCTGGGGATCCCTGAAAGCTCAGGGTCTTTGGTCTCGGGAAGAATCTCTTCTACCGATAAATATTCTGGAACTGAGAGCGATATTCAATGCTCTCAAGGCCTGGCCTCGGCTAGCGAGGACCAAGTTCATACGGTTTCAATCAGACAACATGACAACTGTTGCGTACATCAACCATCAGGGGGGAACAAGGAGTTCCCTAGCGATGGAAGAAGTGACCAAAATCATTCTATGGGCGGAGTCTCACTCCTGCCACCTGTCTGCTATCCACATCCCAGGAGTGGAAAATTGGGAAGCGGATTTTCTGAGTCGTCAGACATTGCATCCGGGGGAGTGGGAACTCCATCCGGAAATCTTTGCCCAAGTCACTCACCTGTGGGGCATTCCAGACATGGATCTGATGGCCTCTCGTCAGAACTTCAAAGTTCCTTGCTACGGGGCCAGATCCAGGGATCCCAAGGCGGCTCTAGTGGATGCACTAGTAGCACCTTGGACCTTCAAACTAGCTTATGTGTTCCCGCCATTTCCTCTCATCCCCAGGCTGGTAGCCAGGATCAATCAGGAGAGGGCGTCGGTGATCTTGATAGCTCCTGCGTGGCCACGCAGGACTTGGTATGCAGATCTGGTGAATATGTCATCGGCTCCACCTTGGAAGCTACCTTTGAGACGAGACCTTCTTGTTCAGGGTCCGTTCGAACATCCGAATCTGGTTTCACTCCAGCTGACTGCTTGGAGATTGAACGCTTGATTTTATCGAAGCGAGGATTCTCAGATTCTGTTATCGATACTCTTGTTCAGGCCAGAAAGCCTGTAACTAGAAAGATTTACCACAAAATTTGGAAAAAATATATCTGTTGGTGTGAATCTAAAGGATTCCCTTGGGACAAGGTTAAGATTCCTAGGATTCTATCCTTCCTTCAAGAAGGATTGGAAAAAGGATTATCTGCAAGTTCCCTGAAGGGACAGATTTCTGCCTTGTCGGTATTACTTCACAAAAAGCTGGCAGCTGTGCCAGATGTTCAAGCCTTTGTTCAGGCTCTGGTTAGAATCAAGCCTGTTTACAAACCTTTGACTCCTCCTTGGAGTCTCAATTTAGTTCTTTCAGTTCTTCAGGGGGTTCCGTTTGAACCCTTACATTCCGTTGATATTAAGTTATTATCTTGGAAAGTTTTGTTTTTAGTTGCGATTTCTTCTGCTAGAAGAGTCTCAGAATTATCTGCTCTGCAGTGTTCTCCTCCTTATCTGGTGTTCCATGCAGATAAGGTGGTTTTACGTACTAAACCTGGTTTTCTTCCAAAAGTTGTTTCTAACAAAAACATTAACCAGGAGATTATCGTACCTTCTCTGTGTCCGAAACCAGTTTCAAAGAAGGAACGTTTGTTGCACAATTTGGATGTTGTTCGCGCTCTAAAATTCTATTTAGATGCTACAAAGGATTTTAGACAAACATCTTCCTTGTTTGTTGTTTATTCAGGTAAAAGGAGAGGTCAAAAAGCAACTTCTACCTCTCTCTCTTTTTGGATTAAAAGCATCATCAGATTGGCTTACGAGACTGCCGGACGGCAGCCTCCCGAGAGAATCACAGCTCATTCCACTAGGGCTGTGGCTTCCACATGGGCCTTCAAGAACGAGGCTTCTGTTGATCAGATATGTAGGGCAGCGACTTGGTCTTCACTGCACACTTTTACCAAATTTTACAAGTTTGATACTTTTGCTTCTTCTGAGGCTATTTTTGGGAGAAAGGTTTTGCAAGCCGTGGTGCCTTCCATTTAGGTGACCTGATTTGCTCCCTCCCTTCATCCGTGTCCTAAAGCTTTGGTATTGGTTCCCACAAGTAAGGATGACGCCGTGGACCGGACACACCTATGTTGGAGAAAACAGAATTTATGTTTACCTGATAAATTTCTTTCTCCAACGGTGTGTCCGGTCCACGGCCCGCCCTGGTTTTTTAATCAGGTCTGATAATTTATTTTCTTTAACTACAGTCACCACGGTACCATATGGTTTCTCCTATGCAAATATTCCTCCTTAACGTCGGTCGAATGACTGGGGTAGGCGGAGCCTAGGAGGGATCATGTGACCAGCTTTGCTGGGCTCTTTGCCATTTCCTGTTGGGGAAGAGAATATCCCACAAGTAAGGATGACGCCGTGGACCGGACACACCGTTGGAGAAAGAAATTTATCAGGTAAACATAAATTCTGTTTTTATAACAGCACCGGAGTGTGTTGTTCCTTCTCTGGTAGAATTTGAAGAAGAATCTACCTGAGTTTTTTGTATGATTTTAGCCGGCGTAGTTAAAATCATATTGCTGTTCTCGGCCATCTGAGGAGTGAGGTAAACTTCAGATCAGGGGACAGCGGGCAGGTTAATCTGCAAAGAGGTATGTAGCAGCATATTATTTTCTGACAATGGAATTGACTGAGAAAATTCTGCCATACCGATATAATGTAAGCTCAGCCTTAAATGCAGTAGTAGCAACTGGTATCAGGCTGCCATGTATGTATATTTACACTTCAGTATTCTGGGGAATGGCACTTCACTGGGATAATACTGTATGCATAAGACTTTAGCCTAATTGCAGTGACTAGCAACAGGCTTTCTAATGACATTTTATTTATTTGATGTTAAACGTTTTTGCTAGCATGTTAAATCGTTTAATTTTCTGAGGTACTGGGTGAAAAAATGTTTTGGGCACTGTTTTTTTCCACTTGGCAGTCGTTTTATTTAATTTAAGACAGTTTACTGATCTCCCTCACTGTTGTGTGTGAGGGGGAGGGGCCTATTTTGGCGCTTTTGCTACGCATCAAAAAATTCAGTCAGAAGTTTCTTGTCTTCCCTGCATGATCCGGTTCGTCTCTACAGAGCTCAGGGGTCTTCAAAACTTATTTTGAGGGAGGTAATCACTCACAGCAGTACTGTGATAAAAAACGTTTATTTCTGTACTTTTTTTCTGCTGTTCAGGGTTAGTTATCCATTGCTAATGGGGGCAATCCTTTGCTAAAATTGTGTTTTTACCGGAAAGAATTTGATGTTATAGTTTCTCAAGTTTATTATTTCTCAACTGTCATAACTTTTTTCTGTGCTTCTTAAAGGCACAGTACGTTTTCATATTATTTGTAAATTGCTTTGAAAAGTATTTCCAAGTTGCTAGTTTATTTGCTAGTGTGTTAAACATGTCTGATTCAGAGGAATATCTCTGTGCTATATGTGCTAAAGCCAAAGTGGAGCCCAATAGAAATTTATGTACTAATTGCATTGATGCTACTTTAAATAAAAGTCAATCTGTACAAATTGAACATATTTCACCAAACAACGAGGGGAGAGTTATGCCGACTAACTCGCCTCACGTGTCAGTACCTGCATCTCCCGCTCGGGAGGTGCGTGATATTGTAGCGCCGAGTACATCAGGGCGTCCATTACAAATCACATTACAGGATATGGCTAATGTTATGACTGAAGTTTTGGCTAAATTACCAGAACTAAGAGGTAAGCGTGATCACTCTGGGGTGAGAACAGAGTGCGCTGTTGATAATAGGGCCATGTCTGATACTGGGTCACAGTATGCTGAACATGAGGACGGAGAGCTTCAATCTGCAGGTGACGGTTCTGATCCCAATAGAATGGATTCAGACATTTCTAATTTTAAGTTTAAACTCGAAAACCTCCGTGTACTGTTAGGGGAGGTATTAGCAGCTCTGAATGATTGTAACACCGTTGAAATCCCAGAGAAATTATGTAGGCTGGATAGATACTATGCGGTACCGGCGAGTACTGACGTATTTCCTATACCTAAGAGGCTTACAGAGATAATTACTAAGGAGTGGGATAGGCCCGGTGTACCCTTTTCCCCCCCTCCTGTGTTTAGAAAAATGTTTCCAATAGACGCCACCACACGGGACTTATGGCAGACGGTCCCTAAGGTGGAGGGAGCGGTTTCTACTCTGGCTAAGCGTACCACTATCCCGGTGGAGGATAGCTGTGCCTTTTCAGATCCAATGGATAAAAAATTAGAGGGTTACCTTAAGAAAATGTTTGTTCAACAAGGTTTTATATTGCAACCCCTTGCATGTATTGCGTCTGTCGCGGCCGCTTTTTGGTCCGAGTCCCTGGAAGAGACTCTTGATTCAATAACTATAGATGAGATTTCAAACAAGCTTAAGACTCTTAAGCTAGCTAATTCATTTATTTCGGATGCCGTAGTACATTTAACTAAACTTACGGCTAAGAATTCCGGATTCGCCATTCAGGCACGCAGAGCACTGTGGCTAAAATCCTGGTCAGCTGACGTTACTTCTAAATCTAAATTACTTAACATACCTTTCAAAGGGCAGACCTTATTCGGGCCCGGGTTGAAAGAAATTATCGCTGACATTACATGAGGTAAAGGCCATGCCCTGCCTCAAGACAGAGCCAAACCTAAGGCTAGACAGTCTAATTTTCGTTCCTTTCGTAATTTCAAAGCAGGAGCAGCATCAACTTCCTCTGCACCAAAACAGGAAGGAGCTGTTGCTCGCTACAGACAAGGCTGGAGACCTAACCAGTCCTGGAACAAGGGCAAGCAGGCCAGGAAACCTGCTGCTGCCCCTAAGACAGCATGAATTGAGGGCCCCCGATCCGGGAACGGATCTAGTGGGGGGCAGACTTTCTCTCTTCGCCCAGGCTTGGGCAAGAGATGTCCAGGATCCCTGGGCGTTAGAGATCATATCTCAGGGATATCTTCGTGACTTCAAATCCTCTCCCCCAAAAGGGAGATTTCATCTGTCAAGGTTGTCAACAAACCAAATAAAGAAAGAGGCGTTTCTACGCTGTGTACAAGATCTTTTACTATTGGGAGTGATCCATCCGGTTCCGCGGTCGGAACACGGACAAGGGTTTTACTCAAATCTGTTTGTGGTTCCCAAAAAAGAGGGAACTTTCAGGCCAATCTTGGATTTAAAGATCCTAAACAAATTCCTAAGAGTTCCATCGTTCAAAATGGAAACTATTCGGACAATTCTACCCATGATCCAAAAGGGTCAGTACATGACCACAGTGGATTTAAAGGATGCTTACCTTCACATACCGATTCACAAGGATCATTACCGGTATCTAAGGTTTGCCTTCCTAGACAGGCATTACCAGTTTGTAGCTCTTCCATTCGGATTAGCTACGGCTCCAAGAATCTTCACAAAGGTTCTGGGTGCTCTTCTGGCGGTACTAAGACCGCGAGGAATTTCGGTAGCTCCGTACCTTGACGACATTCTGATACAAGCTTCAAGCTTTCAAACTGCCAAGTCTCATACAGAGTTAGTACTGGCATTTCTAAGGTCGCATGGATGGAAGGTGAACGAAAAGAAGAGTTCTCTCTTTCCACTCACAAGAGTTCCCTTCTTGGGGACTCTTATAGATTCTGTAGAAATGAAGATCTACCTGACAGAAGACAGGTTAACAAAGCTTCAAAATGCATGCCGTGTCCTTCATTCCATTCAACACCCGTCAGTGGCTCAATGCATGGAGGTAATCGGCTTGATGGTAGCGGCAATGGACATAGTACCCTTTGCACGCCTACATCTCAGACCGCTGCAATTGTGCATACTAAGTCAGTGGAATGGGGATTACTCAGACTTGTCCCCTACTCTGAATCTGGATCAAGAGACCAGAAATTCTCTTCTATGGTGGCTTTCTCGGCCACATCTGTCCAGGGGGATGCCATTCAGCAGGCCAGATTGGACAATTGTAACAACAGACGCCAGCCTACTAGGTTGGGGCGCTGTCTGGAATTCTCTGAAGGCTCAGGGACAATGGAATCAGGAGGAGAGTCTCCTGCCAATAAACATTCTGGAATTGAGAGCAGTTCTCAATGCCCTTCTGGCTTGGCCCCAGTTAACAACTCGGGGGTTCATCAGGTTTCAGTCGGACAACATCACGACTGTAGCTTACATCAACCATCAGGGAGGGACAAGAAGCTCCCTAGCAATGATGGAAGTATCAAAGATAATTCGCTGGGCAGAGTCTCACTCTTGCCACCTGTCAGCAATCCACATCCCGGGAGTGGAGAACTGGGAGGCGGATTTCCTAAGTCGTCAGACTTTTCATCCGGGGGAGTGGGAACTTCATCCGCAAGTCTTTGCCCAAATTCTTCGACGTTGGGGCAAACCAGAGATAGATCTCATGGCGTCTCGACAGAACGCCAAGCTTCCTTGTTACGGGTCCAGATCCAGGGATCCGGGAGCGGTTCTGATAGATGCTTTGACAGCACCTTGGACCTTCGGGATGGCTTATGTGTTTCCACCCTTCCCGATGCTTCCTCGATTGATTGCCAGAATCAAACAGGAGAGAGCATCGGTGATTCTAATAGCGCCTGCGTGGCCACGCAGGACTTGGTATGCAGATCTAGTGGACATGTCATCCTATCCACCTTGGTCTCTGCCTCTGAGACAGGACCTTCTGATTCAGGGTCCTTTCAAACATCAAAATCTAATTTCTCTGAAGCTGACTGCTTGGAAATTGAACGCTTGATTTTATCAAAACGTGGTTTTTCTGAGTCAGTAATTGATACCTTAATACAGGCTAGGAAGCCTGTTACCAGAAAGATTTACCATAAAATATGGCGTAAATACTTATATTGGTGCAAATCCAAGAGTTACTCATGGAGTAAGGTTAGGATTCCTAGGATATTGTCTTTTCTACAAGAAGGTTTAGAAAAGGGTTTATCCGCTAGTTCCTTAAAGGGACAGATTTCAGCTCTGTCCATTCTTTTGCACAAACGTCTGTCAGAGGTTCCGGACGTTCAAGCTTTTTGTCAGGCCTTAGCTAGGATCAAGCCTGTGTTTAAAACTGTTGCTCCACCATGGAGTTTGAACTTAGTTCTTAATGTTTTACAGGGTGTTCCGTTTGAACCCCTTCATTCCATTGATATCAAGCTGTTATCTTGGAAAGTTCTGTTTTTAATGGCTATTTCCTCGGCTCGAAGAGTCTCTGAGTTATCTGCCTTACATTGTGATTCTCCTTATCTGATTTTTCATTCAGACAAGGTAGTTCTGCGTACTAAACCTGGGTTCTTACCTAAGGTGGTCACTAACAGGAATATCAATCAAGAGATTGTTGTTCCATCTTTGTGTCCTAATCCTTCTTCGAAGAAGGAACGTCTTCTACACAATCTAGATGTAGTCCGTGCCCTGAAATTTTATCTACAGGCAACTAAGGATTTTCGACAAACGTCTTCCCTGTTTGTCGTTTATTCTGGTCAGAGGAGAGGTCAAAAAGCTTCGGCTACCTCTCTCTCTTTTTGGCTTCGTAGCATAATACGTTTAGCCTATGAGACTGCTGGACAGCAGCCTCCTGAAAGAATTACAGCTCATTCTACTAGAGCTGTGGCTTCCACTTGGGCCTTTAAGAATGAGGCCTCTGTTGAACAGATTTGCAAGGCTGCAACTTGGTCTTCTCTTCATACTTTTTCCAAATTTTACAAATTTGACACTTTTGCTTCTTCGGAGGCTGTTTTTGGGAGAAAGGTTCTTCAGACAGTGGTTCCTTCCGTATAAAGAGCCTGCCTGTCCCTCCCGTCATCCGTGTACTTTAGCTTTGGTATTGGTATCCCAGAAGTAATGATGACCCGTGGACTGACCACACTTTACAGGAGAAAGGAATTTATCAGGTAAGCATAAATTTTGTTTTCTCCTGTTGTGTGGTCAGTCCACGGCCCGCCCTGTTTTTATGGCAGGTTTAAATTTTTAAATTATACTCCAGTCACCACTGCACCCTTTGGCTTCTCCTTTCTCGTTGGTTCTCGGTCGAATGACTGGGTGTGACGTAGAGGGGAGGAGCTATATAGCAGCTCTGCTGGGTGAATCCCCTTGCACTTCCTGTTGGGGAGGAGTTAATATCCCAGAAGTAATGATGACCCGTGGACTGACCACACTACAGGAGAAAGGAATTTATCAGGTAAGCATAAATTTTGTTTTTATTAGGCCTCTCACTGTGTAGACAGGAAGTGGGAGGGACCTAATTTCGCGCCTAGATGCGCATTAACTTTTGCAGACTGAGACATAGTTTTCCTGAAGGAGTTCCCTGAATGCTTAGGACCTCTCTGAAGGGTTTTGGTGCTTTCCAAAGTCGTTGGTATGGCAAGGTAGGGCCACAGCAGAGCTGTGGCAGTTGGTTGTGACTGTTAAAAAAGTCTATTTCGTTTTTTTGATCCGTTTTTTAAACTAAGGGGTTAATCATCCATTTGCAAGTGGGTGCAATGCTCTGTTAGCCTATTATACACACTGTACAAATTTCGTTTGATTTACTGCGCTTTTTCACTGTTTTTCAAATTCTGCCCTTTTTTATTTTTCTTAAAGGCACTGTACCGTTTTTATTTTTTGCTTGTTAACTTTCTGTAAAGTGTTTTCCAAGCTTGCTAGTCTGTTTAAACATGTCTGACATAGAGGAAACTCCTTGTTCATTATGTTTAGAAGCCATGGTGGAACCCCCTCTTAGAATGTGTACCAAATGTACTGATTTCACTTTAAGTTATAAAGACCATATTCTGTCTTTAAAAGATTTATCACCAGAGGAATCTGACAAGGGGTAAGTTATGCCGACTAACTCGCCCCACGTGTTAGAGCTTTTGACTCTCGCTCACGGGACTCACGCTCAAGTGGCGCCAAGTACATCTAGCGCGCCCATGGCGTTTACTTTACAAGACATGGCGGCAGTCATGGATAATACACTGTCAGCGGTTTTATCCAGACTACCTGGGTTACGAGGAAAGTGAGACAGCTCTGGGGTTAGAAGGAATACAGAGCAATCTGACGCTTTAGTAGCTATGTCTGATACCCCCTCACAATATGCAGAAGCTGAGGAAGGAGAGCTTCTTTCTGTGGGTGATGTTTCTGACTCAGGGAAGATGATTCAACCTGATTCTGATATAGCAACATTTAAATTTAAGCTTGAACACCTCCGCGTGTTGCTCAGGGAGGTTTTAGCTACTCTGAATGACTGTGACACCATTGCAGTACCAGAGAAATTGTGCAGATTGGATAAATACTATGCAGTGCCTGTTTTCACTGATGTTTTTCCAATACCTAAAAGGTTTTCAGAAATTATTACTAAGGAATGGGATAGACCAGGTGTACCGTTCTCTCCCCCTCCTATTTTTAAGAAATTGTTTCCAATAGATGCCGCCACACGGGACTTATGGCAAACGGTCCCTAAGGTGGAGGGAGCCGTTTCTACCCTAGCTAAGCGTACTACTATCCCCGTCGAGGACAGTTGTGCTTTCTTAGATCCAATGGATAAAAAGTTAGAGGGTTACCTTAAGAAAATGTTTATTCAACAAGGTTTATTCAACCTCTTGCATGCATCGCCCCAGTCACTGCTGCGGCGGCTTTCTGGTTTGAGTCTCTGGAAGAGGCTTTACAGGTAGAGACCCCTTTGGACGATATACTTGACAAGCTTAGAGCACTTAAGCTAGCCATTCATTCTGATGCCATTGTTCATTTGACTAAACTAACGGCTAAGAATTCTGGTTTTGCTATTTAGGCGCGTAGGGCGCTATGGCTTAAATCCATGGTCAGCTGACGTTACTTCAAAGTCTAAGCTTCTTAATATTCCCTTCAAGGGGCAGACCCTATTCGGGCCTGGTTTGAAGGAGATCATTTCTGATATCACGGGAGGGAAAGGACATGCCCTCCCTCAGGACAGGTCTAATAAATCAAGGACCAAACAGACAAATTTTCGTGCCTTTCGAAACTTTAAAACGAGCACGGCATCAACTTCCTCTAATACAAAACAAGAGGGAACTTTTGCCCAGTCCAAGTCGGTCTGGAGACCTAACCAGGCTTGGAACAAAGGTAAGCAGGCCAAACAGCCTGCTGCTGCCTCTAAGATTGCATGAAGGATTGGCCTCTGATCCGGTAACGGATCTAGTAGGGGGCAGACTTTGTCTCTTCGCCCAGGCTTGGGCAAGAGATGTCCAGGATCCCTGGGCGTTGGAAATTGTATCCCAGGGATATCTTCTGGACTTCAAAGCTTCCCCTCTAAAAGGGAGATTTCACCTTTCACAATTATCTGCAAACCAGATAAAGAGAGAGGCATTCTTACATTGTGTTAAAGACCTCCAAGTTATGGGAGTGATCCACCCAGTTCCAAAGGAGGAAAAGGGACAAGGCTTCTATTCAAATCTGTTTGTGGTTCCCAAGAAGGAGGAACCTTCAGACCAATCTTAGATCTCAAGATCATAAGCAAATTTCTAAGGGTCCCATCATTCAAGATGGAGACTATTTGTACCATCCTACCTATGATCCAGGAGGGTCAATACATGACTACAGTGGATTTAAAGCTTATCTTCACATTCCGATACACAAAGATCATCATCGGTTTCTCAGGTTTGCCTTCCTGGACAGGCATTACCAGTTTGTAGCTCTTCCCTTTGGGTTAGCTACAGCTCCAAGAATCTTTACGAAGGTTCTGGGGTCACTTATTCTGATACAGGCGTCAAATTTCCAAATTGCCAAGTCTCATACGGGCATAGTTCTGGCATTTCTGAGGTCGCACGGGTGGAAAGTGAACGAAGAGAAGAGTTCTCTAT
This sequence comes from Bombina bombina, assembly GCF_027579735.1. Taxonomy (NCBI): domain Eukaryota; kingdom Metazoa; phylum Chordata; class Amphibia; order Anura; family Bombinatoridae; genus Bombina; species Bombina bombina. The sequence goes on along the minus strand of NC_069501.1, from coordinate 857,562,355 downwards.
CCCCTCTCACAAGAGTTTCCTTTCTGGGAACTCTGATAGATTCTGTAGAAATGAGGATTTACCTGGCAGAGACCAGGTTATCAAAATTTCTAAATTCTTGCCGTGTTCTTTATTCTACTTTTCGCCCTTCGGTGGCTCAGTGTATGGATGTCACTAGCTCATGGACTCTTGCCAATATGAAAGAAATAAATTTATCATGTAAATTCTTACATAAATTATGTTTTTCTTTCATGTAATTGGCAATAGTCCATGAGCTAGTGACGTATGGGATATACAATCCTACCAGGAGGGGCAAAGTTTCCAAAATCTCAAAATGCCTATAAATACACCCCTCACCACACCCACAATTAAATTTTACAAACTTTGCCTCCTATGGAGGTGGTGAAGTAAGTTCTACGTTATGCGCTTCTCAGCATTTTTGAAGCCCGATTCCTCTGAGTACAGTGAATGTCAGAGGGATGTGAAGGGAGTATCGCCTATTGAATGCAATGGTTTTCTTCACGCCAGATCTATTTCATAGGTTCTCTGTTATCGGTCGTAGAGATTCATCTCCTACCTCCCTTTTCAGATCGACTATATACTCTCATATTCCATTACCTCTACTAATAACAGTTTCCGTACTGGTTTGGCTATCTGCTATATGTGGATGGGTGTCTTTTGGTAACTATGTTTTTATTACTTAAGACACTCTCAGCTATGGTTTGGCACTTTATGTATTTATTTAAAGTTTTAAATATATGTATTGTACTTATATTTGCCATGATTCAGGTTTTCAGTATATTTCTTTTTGCAGACTGTCTGTTTCATATCTGGGAAATGCTTTTTTTTAGGAGAAATGTATTTCTTACCTGGGGTATAGTCTCTTTTTCAGATTGACTGTCTTTAAAATTTGCGGGCTGATTTAGGCTCGCAGGGGAGCAAAATGCCAAATTTTATTGCGTCATTCTTGGCGCGAAGTTACGTTAGTTGACGCAAATTTGTAATTTACGGCATCTTAGTCGACACTGAATCCTTCACAAGGTTGCGTCATCTGTGTCGCGAGTGAGTCATTTCCTGACGTTTTAATATAATATTTTCATTATTTAAGACCCCATTCCTATATGCCTTTTGCCTTTTTTCTCTATCAGAGGGCTATGCTGTTTGCATTTTTTCCCATTCCTGAAACTGCCATATAAGGAAATTGATAATTTTGCTTTATATGTTGTATTTTTCTTACATTTGCAAGATGTCTCAATCTGATCCTGTCTCAGAAATCACTGTTGGAGCCCTGCTGCATGATAAGTTCTACCAAAGCTAAGTGCATTTGTTGAAAGTTTGTGGAGGTTATATCTCCTGCTGTGGTTTGTAATAGTTGTCATGATAAGCTTTTACATGCAGAGAATGTATCCATCAGTAAGTAGTTCATTACCTGTTGCTGTTCCCTCAACATCTAATGCACAAGATATACCTGTAAATTAAAATAATTTATTTCTGATTCTATTCAGAAGGTTTTGTCTGCCATCCCGCCTTCTAATAAACGTAAAAGGTCTTTTAAAACTTCTCATAAAGTTGATGAAATTTCAAATGACCGGCAACATACTGAATTATCCTTCTCTGATGGGGATCTATCTGGTTCAGAAGATCCTGCCTCAGATATTGACACTGACAAAACTTCTTATTTATTTAAAATGGAGTATATTCGTTCTTTGTTAAAAGAAGTGTTGATTATATTACATTGCATATGGAGGAAACTAGTCCTCTTGATATTAAAACTAGTAAACGTTTAAATTCTGTTTATAAACCTCCTGTGGTTATTCCAGAGGTTTTTCCAGTTCCTGGTGCTATTTCTGATATGATTTATAAGGAATGGAATAAGTCTGGTGGTACTTTTATTCCTTCTTCAAGGTTTAAAAAATGGTATCCTTTGCCAGAAGTTACTTTAGAGTTTTGGGAAAAGATCCCCAAAGTTGATGGGGCGATCTCTACTCTTGCTAAACGTACTACTATTCCTACGGAAGATAGATAAGATTCAAGTTTCCTATCTAAAGGATCTTTAAAAGAAGTACTAAGGAAGGCCTATTTATATTCAGGTCATCTTCTCAGGCCTGCAATTTCTTTGGCTGATGTTGCAGCTGCTTCAACTTTTTGATTGGAAACTTTAGCGCAACAAGTATTTGATCATTACAAGTGACAGGGTGGGTGTACACTGTACTTAGAAGTGACAGTTCTTGCCAACTAACAAACCTACCATATACAAGTATTTGATCATGATTTGTCTTGCATTGTTAACTTGATTCAACATGCTAATAATTTTGTTTGTGATGCCATTTTTGATATCATCAAAATTGATGTTAAATCTGTCTTTAGCTTTTTTAGCTAGAAGAGCTTTGTGGCTTTAATCTTGGAATGCTGACATGACTTCTAAGTCCAGATTGCTATCTCTCTCTTTCCAAGGTAATAAGTTATTTGGTTCTCAGTTGGATTCAATAATTTCAACTGCCACTGGGGGGGAAGGGAGTTTTTTTTGCCTCAGGATAAAAGACCTAAGGGGACATCTAAAGCTTCTAACCGTTTTCGTTCCTTTCGACAAAATAAGGAACAGAAACCTAATCCCTCCCCCAAGGAATCTGTTTCCAATTGGAAGCCTTCCTCGAATTGGAATAAATCCAAGCCAATTAAGAGATCAAATCCAGCCCCCAAGTCCGCTTGAAGGTGCGGCCCTCATTCCAGCTCAGCTTTTAGGGTGCAGATTAAGATTTTTCAAACATGTTTGGATCAATTCAGTCCAAAATCATTGGATTCAGAATATTGTTTCTCAGGGGTACAGAATAGGATTCAGAGTAAGACTTGTAAGATTTTTTTTCTCTCAGGCATCCCTGCAAACCCAGTAAAGACTTGTGCTTTCCGGAAGTGTGTTTTAGACCTGGAGTTATCAGGGGTAATCATGCCAGTTCCGTTTTAGGAACCGGGTCTGGGGTTTATTCAAATCTATTCATTGTCCCAAAGAAAGAAAATTCATTCAGACCAGTTTTGGATCTAAAAATTTTAAATCGATATGTAAGAGTACCAACTTTCAAAATGGTGACTATATAAGGACTATTCTGCCTTTTGTTCAGCAAGGGCATTATATGTCCACAATAGACTTACAGGATGCATATCTTCATATTCCATTTCATCCAGATCACTATCAGTTCCTGAGATTCTCTTTTGTAGACTAGCATTATTATTATTATCATTATTATCATTTATTTGTATAGCGCCGCCAAATTCCGTAGCGCTGGGTACAATGATGGGGGTATACAATGACAAAGATCTGTGATACAATACAAAACATAACAAGACTAAACAAATCTAGCACAGGATGAAGAGGGCCCTGCTCCGGAGAGCTCACAGTCTATAGGTTTAGGGTGCAGAGACATAAGGTTGGGGTAGCTTGTTACATCGGTTGTATTTGCAGCAGTGAGTCAGGCAGTTCATGTACATGTATTAGCTTGGTTCGGATGCGGGATGGAGGAGAGATGATAAGCCTCTCTGAATAGGTGGGTTTTCAAGGATCTTCTGAAGCTATACAAGGTTGGAGACAGTCTGATGGAGCGGGGTAGAGAGTTCCAGAGGACAGGAGCAGCACGTGCGAAGTCTTGGAGGCGGGAGTGGGATGTAGAGATAACAGGAGTGTAGAGACGTAGGTCAGAGTTTGATCGAAGAGGACGGGATGGGGAGTATTTCACGATGAGAGAGGAGATATAGTTGGGAGTTAGACTGTTGAGTGCTTTGTAAGTTAGGGTTAATACTTTAAACTGTATTCTGGAGTGTATGGGGAGCCAGTGTAGAGACTGGCAGAGCGTAGCAGCTGATGTAGATCGTCGACTTAGGTAGATGAGTCTAGCAGAAGCATTCATAATAGATTGGAGGGAGGAGAGGCGGTGTTTTGGAAGGCCATTTAAGAGAAGATTGCAATAATCAATGCGTGACAGGATGAGGGAATGAATAAGTATTTTTGTAGTATTTTGAGTAAGGAAGGGACGAATTCTGGAAATGTTGCGTAGGTGTGACCGGCAGGATTTGGTAAGCGTTTGTATATGTGGGTTGAATGTGAGTTCTGAGTCTAGTGTGACCCCAAGGCAGCGGACCTGGGGTGAGGTGTTGAGAATAGAGTCTCCAACCATCAGAGAAATGTCAGGTGTCGGATGTCTCGAAGAGGGGGGAATAAGAAGCAGCTCAGTTTTGGACAGATTGAGTTGGAGGTAGTGTGAAGACATCCAAGAGAAAATTGCAGAGAGGCAGTCAGAAATCTGGTTGAGTAAAGAGGGAGAGATATCAGGAGAGGAAAGATAGATTTGGGTATCATCAGCATATAGGTGGTACTGGAATCCAAAGGAGGCTATAAGTTTTCCAAGGCAGGATGTATAAAGAGAGAAAAGCAAGGGACCCAAGACAGAGCCTTGCGGTACACCAACTGAGAGAGGCATAGGGTCACAAGATGTGTTGTTAAAGGAAACTGAAAACGAGCGGTTTGAAAGATATGATGCAAACCAGGAGAGGGCTGTGTCTCGGATGCCAAATGAATGTAGTATTTTTAGGAGGAGGGGATGGTCAACTGTGTCAAAAGCTGCGGACAGGTCAAGAAGAATTAGTAATGAGTAATGGCCTTTTGCTTTGGCTGATAACAGGTCATTTGTTACTTTAGCAAGAGCGGTTTCTGTTGAGTGTTTAGGGCGGAAACCAGATTGTAGTGGATCAAGTAAGGAGTTAGTTGTGAGAAATTGAGTTAGCCGATTATAGACTAGTCGTTCCAATAATTTTGAGGTAAAGGGAAGTAAGGAGACTGGTCGATAGTTAGAAGGCGTGGAGGGGTCAAGCGAGGGCTTTTTTAGGATTGGTATGATTGCCGCATGCTTGAATGTGTCAGGAAATGTGCCTGCAGTGAGGGATTGGTTAAAGAGATAAGTTAGGGTAGGGGTTAGTGAAGCAGAGAGAAGGGGAATAAGTCGTGAAGGAATAGGGTCAAGTGGGCAGGTTGTGAGATGAGCCGAGGATAGGAGTGCAGAGACTTCTTCCTCTGTTACAGGAGGGAAATAGCATAGATTTTTGTTAATAGAAGGGGTGGGTAGAATCGCTGGGTTTGCGGGGTGCGAGGTGCATATCTCTTTTCTAATGGTGTCAATTTTATTTTTGAAGTGATCAGCAATAATTTGAGCAGTGAGGTTGGTAGTGGGCGGGGGGGCAGGCGGACGTAGAAGGGAGTTAAAGGTTGAGAACAGTTTTCTGGGGTTGGATGCGTGAGATGACACCAATTTGTTGCTCTTCCTTTTGGCCTAGTGACAGCTCCAAGAATTTTTTCAAAAGTTCTCGGTGCCCTACTCTCTGTAATAAGAGCGGGGTATTGCGGTGTTTCTGTATTTGGATGATATCTTGGTACTTGCTCAGTCTTTACGTTCTGCAGAATCTCACACTAGAATCAACTAGCTTTTTAGGTTTCCAGATAGATTCAGTGTCAATGACTTTGTCTGTCTCTAACAGACAAGAGACATTTGAAAATGGTTGCAGCCTGTCTGAACCTTCAGTCTCAGTCATTCCCTTCAGTAGCTATGTGTATGGAAGTTTTAGGTCTCATGACTGCAGCATCGGACGCGATCCCCTTTGCTCGTTTTCATATAAGACCTCTCCAGCTTTGTATGCTGAACCAATGGTGCTGTTTGGGGATCGCTGACAGCACAAGAGGTTTGGAAATCTCAAGAGGCGAGATTACCAATAAATATTTTGGAACTCCATGCGATTCTCGGGGCTCTTCAGTTTTGGCCCCTGTTGAAGAGAGAACCGTTCATTTGTTTCACACCTGTGGAATATGTCAATCCTCAGGGCGGGACTCAAAGTCCTCAAGCTATGAAAGTAGTTTCTTGGATACTTGTTTGGGCGTAATCCAGCCCCTGTCTAATTTCTGCTGTTCATATCCCAGGTATAGACAATTGGGAAGCGGATTATCTGTCGTCAGACTTTACATCCGGGAGAGTGGTCTCTCCACCCAGATGTTTTCTCAAATTGTTCAGATGTGGGGTCTTCCAGAAATAGATCTGATGGCATCTCATCTAAACAATTAACTTCCCAGGTACCTGTCCAGGTTACCTGTGTAACCTGCTTATATTTTCCCGCCTCTAGTTCTTCTTCCAAGAGTGATCTCCAAAATCATCATGGAACAATCGTTTGTGTTGCTGGTGGCTCCAGCATGGCCTCACAGGTTTTAGTATGTGTATCTTGTTCGGATGTCCGGTTGCCAACTTTGGCCACTTTCATAAGACCGGACCTTCTGTTTCAAGGTCTGTTTTTCCATTAGGATCTCAAATCATTAAATTTGAAGGTATGGAAATTTAACGCCTAGTGCTTAGTCATAGAGGTTTCTCTGATTCAGTGATTAATACTATGTTACAGGCTCGTAAATCTGTTTTAGAAAGATTTATTATCGAGTTTGGAAGACTTACATTTCATGGTGTTTCCCTCATAAATTCTCTTGGCATTCTTTTAGAATTCCTAGAATTTTACAGTTTCTTCAGGATGGTTTGGATAAAGGTTTGTCTGCAAGTTCCTTGAAAGGACAAATCTCTGCTCTTTCTGTTTTATTCCACAGAAAAATTGCTAAACTTCCTGATATTCACTGTTTTGTACAGGCTTTGGTTCGTTTCAAGCCTGTCATTAAATCAATCTCTCCTCCTTGGAGTCTTAATTTGGTTTTGATGGCTTTACAGGCTCCTCCATTTGAGCCTATGCATTCTTTGGACATTAAACTATTTTCTTGGAAAGTGTTGTTCCTTTTGGCCATCTCTTCTGCTAGAAGAGTTTCTGAATTATCTGCTCTTTTGTGAATCTACTTTTCTGATTTTTCATCAGGATAAGGCAGTTTTGTGGACTTCATTTAAATTCTTACCTAAGGTTGTGAATTCTAACATTAATAGGATTAGGACACAAGGAAGGGACAACAATTTCTCTAAGAATTCTTTGGAGAGATCTTTACATTCTTTGGATGTGGTGAGAGCTCTGAAATATGTTAAAGCTACTAAAGATTTCAGGAAGACTTCTAGTCTATTTGTTTTCTTTTCTGGTTCCAGGATAGGTCGGAATGTTTCTGCTGTTTCTTTGGCATCATGGTTAAAGCTTTTGATTCATCAAGCTTATTTGGAGTCGTGTAAAGCCCCGCCTCAGAGAATTGCAGCTCATACTACTACTACTACAGTTTCCACTTCATGGGCTTTTAAGAATGAAGCTTCAGTTGATCAGATTTGCAAAGCAGCAACTTGGTCTTCTTTGCATACATTTACTAAAGTCTACCTTTTTGATGTATTTGCTTCTTCGCAAGCAGTTTTTGGTAGAAAAGTTCTTCAGGCAGCTGTTTCAGTTTGATTCTTCTGCTTATGATTTCAGTTTTTCCTTTTGTTTATGAGAATAAACTTATATTTGGGTTGTGGATTATTTTTTTTTCAGTGAAATGGCTGTTATTATTTTATCCCTCTAGTGACTCTTGCGTGGAGTTCCACTTCTTGGGTATTGTTATCCCATACTTCACTAGCTCATGGACTCTTGCCAATTACATGAAAGAAAACATAATTTATGTAAGAACTTACATGATAAATTAATTTCTTTCATATTGGCAAGAGTCCATGAGGCCCACCCCTTTTTTATGGTGTTTTTTTTTTTTTTTTTTTTTGTATAAAGCACAATTTCCAAATTCCTTTGATGCTTTTTACTCCTTTCTTTATCACCACACTACTTGGCTATTCGTTAAACTGAATTGTGGGTATGGTGAGGGGTGTATTTATAGGCATTTTGAGATTTGGGAAACTTTGCCCCTTCTGGTAGGATTGTATATCTCATACGTCACTAGCTCATGGACTTTTGCCAATATGAAAGAAATGAATTTATCAGGTAAGTTCTTACCTAAATTATGTTGCTTATAGTTGAACACTTACCTGGCTTCTCGAATGAATATAATTTTAGAATTAATATAAATTTAAAATAGCCAAGCCCTGGAATACACTCTTTGCGGCTGACAAGGGATTAAACACTGCTGTATATGTCGTGTAGGCGTTAACTGGTCGTTATAAGAAACGTAAGATATATAAGATCTACAGTTGGTGGGGCTGGGAAGGGATTCTAAAGCTCTGTTCATAAAATAGTTAAACAAAAAAAAACAAACTAATGAAAGCAAACTTTCCCGTACCTATTTCGATTTAAGATTTAGTACATGTATAATGTTTATTTAAATTCAATCTATTTTATATACAATTATGAGCATGTAACACAAGTTTTTTTTTTTCATGATTCAGTTAGAGCATAAATTTTTAAATCAACTTTCCAAATTACTTCTATTATCTAATTTGCTTAATTTTCTTGATATCCTTTGTTGAAATGTATATCTAAATATGCTCAGTAGCTGCTGAGTGGTGGCTGCATATAGCTGCTTTGTGTGTTTGGCTCACCCATGCGCATTACTATTTCTTCAATCAAGGATAGCTAAAAAAATAAGCAAAATAGATAATAGAAGTAAATTGGAATGTTTAAAATTGTTTTCTCTACCCGATTCAGAAAAGAAATATTTTGGGTTTTCAGTGAGAATTTTTTTTTCTTCTTTCATAATTTATAAGTTTAAACAGACATTCTGAATCTTTTTAAGCTAATTTTGTGTTTTTGTTTTTTTTTTTTTCATTTTAATAAATATGGATGCTTTGTTTGTTCAATTGAGGCACTTAATACGCAGGTACACAATTCTAACAATCTCTTGTGTTCTTTGTTAGCTATAACATTAATGATTTGTGTTATTTTTAATTATTTTACAGATTAGAACACTTTCTGCCAGGGCTGCTGCAGCTTTTGTTCTGGCTAATGAACACAATGTTCCTCTGCTGAAGCACTTCTCTGATTTATTACCTGGAATCCTACAGGTGATATTATAGGCTGGTTGATTAAAAATTGCATTTTAGTTAGTGAAGGTCAATTTTGATGCTAAAGTGCCCGGTTTTTCAAAATTTGATTAAAAACAGGGGCACTTTAATTCATCAAAATTTACATTTCACTTGTGCTGTGAAAAAATACTTTACTTTAAATCTTGACAGCAGCTCCAGCTTCCTCCGGTCCTTGCAAGTCATTTCTAACGTCAGAAATGATGGATAGGTCATCCTCCAATCACTGCTTCCCCCCGGGGAATCAGTGTCTGATTCAACGCCTTGATTGGAGGAAGCCGGATTCCTTATTTTAGACCCAGGAAGAGTCTTTGCGACAGGTGGAGGAAGCTGGAGCTGCTGTCAAGTTTAAAAGTTAAGTTGTTTTTTTTTCACAACAGGAGTGAAATGTAAATTTTGATGAATTAAAGTTCCCCTGTTTTTAATCACATTTTTAAAAACCGGGCACTTTAGCATCAAAATTGACATTCACTTTAATACTACACTTTTGGTAACATTTACATTTCTCCAACATTGGTGTGTCCGGTCCACGGCGTCATCCTTACTTGTGGGATATTCTCTTCCCCAACAGGAAATGGCAAAGAGTCCCAGCAAAGCTGGTCACATGATCCCTCCTAGGCTCCGCCCACCCCAGTCATTCTCTTTGCCGTTGCACAGGCAACATCTCCACGGAGATGGTTAAGAGTTTTTTGGTGTTTAAATGTAGTTTTTATTCTTCTATCAAGTGTTTGTTATTTTAAAATAGTGCTGGTATGTACTATTTACTCTGAAACAGAAAAGGATGAAGATTTCTGTTTGTAAGAGGAAGATGATTTTAGCAGACAGTAACTAAAATCGATTGCTGTTTCCACACAGGACTGTTGAGATGAAGTAACTTCAGTTGGGGGAAACAGTTAGCAGACTTTTCTGCTTAAGGTATGACTAGCCATATTTCTAACAAGACTATGTAATGCTGGAAGGCTGTCATTTCCCCTCATGGGGACCGGTAAGCCATTTTCTTAGTTTAACATAAAAGAATAAAGGGCTTCAAAAAGGGCTTAAAAACTGGTAGACATTTTTCTGGGCTAAAACGATTGCTTTACTAGGCATGTTATGCAGATTCTAACTAATAATTGGTATTATAATCTTGGGGAACGTTTAGAAAAACGGCAGGCACTGTGTTGGACACCTTTTTCAGATGGGGGCCTTTCTAGTTATAGACTGAGCCTCATTTTCGCGCCATTAATGCGCAGTTGTTTTTGGAGAGCTAGGCATGCAGATGCATGTGTGAGGAGCTAAGAATCACTGAAAAAGCTTATAGAAGGCGTCATTTGGTATCGTATTCCCCTCTGGGCTTGGTTGGGTCTCAGCAAAGCATATAGCTGGGACTGTATAGGGGTTAAATGTAAAAACGGCTCCGGTTCCGTTATTTTAAGGGTTAAAGCTCTGAAATTTGGTGTGCAATATTTTTAATGCTTTAAGACACTGTGGTGAAATTTTGGTAATTTTTGAACAATTCCTTCATACTTTTTCACATATTCAGTAATAAAGTGTTTTCAGTTTGAAATTTAAAGAGACAGTAACGGTTTTATTTTAAAACGTTTTTTGTGCTTGGTTGACAAGTTTAAGCCTGTTTAACATGTCTGTACCATCAGATAAGCTATGTTCTATATGTATGAAAGCCAATGTGTCTCCCCATTTAAATTTATGTGATAAGTGTGCCATAGTGTCCAAACAAAGTAAGGACAGTAATGCCACAGATAATGATATTGCCCAAGATGATTCCTCAAATGAGGGGAGTAAACATGATACTACATCATCCCCTAATGTGTCTACACCAGTTTTGCCCACACAGGAGGCCCCTAGTACATCTAGTGCGCCAATACTTATTACCATGCAACAATTAACGGCTGTAATGGATATCTCCATAGCAAATCTTTTATCCAAAATGCCTACTTATCAGAGAAAGCGCGATTGCTCTGTTTTAAACACTGAAGAGCAGGAGGGCGCTGATGATATTTGTTCTGACATACCCTCACACCAATCTCAAGGGGCCATGAGGGAGGTTTTGTCTGATGGAGAAATCTCAGATTCAGGAAAAATTTCTCATCAAGCTGAAACTGATGTTGTGACATTTAAATTAGAACATCTCCGCGCACTGCTTAAGGAGGTGTTATCTACTCTGGATGATTGTGACAACTTGGTCATTCCAGAGAAATTATGTAAGATGGACAAGTTCCTAGAGGTTCCGGTGCCCCAGACGCTTTTCCTATACCCAAGCGGGTGGCGGACATAGTAAATAAAGAGTGGGAAAGGCCCGGCATACCTTTTGTCCCCCCCCCCCCCCCTATATTTAAGAAATTATTTCCTATAGTCGACCCCAGAAAGGACTTATGGCAGACAGTCCCCAAGGTCGAGGGGGCGGTTTCTACTCTAAACAAACGCACTACTATTCCTATCGAAGACAGTTGTGCTTTTAAAGATCCTATGGATAAAAAATTAGAGGGTTTGCTTAAAAAGATTTTTGTACAGCAAGGTTACCTTCTACAACCAATTTCATGCATTGTTCCTGTCACTACGGCAGCGTGCTTCTGGTTCGAGGAACTAGAAAAGTCGCTCAGTAGAGAATCTTTGTATGAGGAGGTTATGGACAGAGTTCAAGCACTTAAATTGGCTAACTCTTTTGTTTTAGATGCCGCTTTGCAATTAGCTAGATTAGCGGCGAAAAATTCAGGGTTTGCTATCGTGGCGCGCAGAGCGCTTTGGCTAAAGTCTTGGTCAGCGGATGTGTCATCCAAGACAAAATTGCTTAACATCCCTTTCAAAGGTAAAACATTATTTGGACCAGATTTGAAAGAGATTATTTCAGACATCACTGGAGGAAAGGGCCACGCCCTCCCACAGGATAGGTGTTTTAAGGTTAAAAATAAGCCTAATTTTCGTCCCTTTCGCAGAAACGGACCAGCCTCTAATTCTGCATCCTCTAAGCAAGAGGGTAATACTTCACAACCCAAACCAGCCTGGAAACCAATGCAAGGCTGGAACAAGGGTAAGCAGGCCAAGAAGCCTACCACTGCTACCAAAACAGCATGAAGGGATAGCCCCCGATCCGGAACCGGATCTAGTGGGGGGCAGACTCTCTCTCTTTGCTCAGGCTTGGGCAAGAGATGTTCAGGATCCTTGGGCGCTAGAAATAGTTTCTCAAGGTTATCTTCTGGAATTCAAGGAACTACCCCCAAGGGGAAGGTTCAACAGGTCTCAATTATCCTCAAACCAAATAAAGAGACAGGCATTCTTACATTGCGTAGAAGACCTGTTAAAGATGGGAGTGATACATCCAGTTTCAATAAAAGAACAAGGAATGGGATTTTACTCAAATCTGTTCGTAGTTCCCAAAAAAGAGGGAACATTCAGATCAATTTTGGATCTGAAGATCCTAAACAAATTTCTCAGGGTTCCATCGTTCAAAATGGAAACCATTCGAACGATCCTTCCCACCATCCAGGAAAGTCAATTTATGACCACCGTGGATTTAAAGGATGCGTACCTACATATTCCTATCCACAAGGAACATCATCAGTTCCTAAGGTTCGCTTTTCTGGACAAGCATTACCAGAGATTCACTCCGTTGGTGGCTGACCCTGGACAATCTGTCACAGGGAATGAGCTTCCGCAGACCAGAGTGGGTCATTGTCACGACCGACGCCAGTCTTGTGGGCTGGGGCGCGGTCTGGGAATCCCTGAAAGCTCAGGGTTTGTGAGGGTTTGTGTCTCTTCTCCCGATAAACATTCTGGAACTGAGAGCGATATTCAATGCTCTCAGAGCTTGGCCTCAACTAGCAAAGGCCAAATTCATAAGGTTTCAATCAGACAACATGACGACTGTTGCATATATAAATCATCAGGGGGGAACAAGGAGTTCCCTGGCGATGAAAGAAGTGACCAAGATAATTCAATGGGCGGAGGATCACTCCTGCCACTTGTCTGCGATCCACATCCCAGGAGTGGAAAATTGGGAAGCGGATTTTCTGAGTTGTCAAACATTCCATCCGGGGGAGTGGGAACTCCATCCGGAAATCTTTGCCCAAATAACTCAATTATGGGGCATTCCAGACATGGATCTGATGGCGTCTCGTCAGAACTTCAAGGTTCCTTGCTACGGGTCCAGATCCAGGGATCCCAAGGCGACTCTAGTAGATGCACTAGTAGCACCTTGGACCTTCAACCTAGCTTATGTATTCCCACCGTTTCCTCTCATCCCCAGGCTGGTAGCCAGGATCAATCAGGAGAGGGCCTCGGTGATCTTGATAGCTCCTGTGTGGCCACGCAGGACTTGGTATGCAGACCTGGTGAATATGTCATCGGCTCCACCATGGAAGCTACCTTTGAGACAGGACCTTCTTGTTCAGGGTCCATTCGAACATCCGAATCTGGTTTCCCTCCAACTGACGGCTTGGAGATTGAACGCTTGATTTTATCAAAGCGTGGGTTTTCAGATTCTGTAATAGATACTCTGATTCAGGCTAGAAAGCCTGTAACTAGAAAAATTTACCATAAAATATGGAAAAAATATATCTGTTGGTGTGAATCCAAAGGATTGCCATGGAACAAGATAAAAATTCCTAAGATTCTATCCTTTCTACAAGAAGGTTTGGAGAAAGGATTATCTGCAAGTTCTCTAAAGGGACATATCTCTGCTTTATCTGTTTTACTTCATAAACGACTGGCAGCCGTGCCAGATGTTCAAGCATTTGTTCAGGCTCTGGTTAGGATCAAGCCTGTTTACAGACCTTTGACTCCTCCCTGGAGTTTAAATCTAGTTCTTTCAGTTCTTCAAGGGGTTCCGTTTGAACCCTTACATTCCGTAGATATTAAGTTACTATCTTGGAAAGTTTTGTTTTTGGTTGCAATCTCTTCTGCTAGAAGAGTTTCAGAGTTATCTGCTCTGCAGTGTTCTCTTCCTTATCTGGTGTTCCATGCAGATAAGGTGGTTTTGCGTACTAAGCCTGGTTTTCTTCCTAAAGTTGTTTCTAACAAAAATATTAACCAGGAGATAGTTGTACCTTCTTTGTGTCCGAATCCAGTTTCAAAGAAGGAGCGTTTGTTACACAATTTGGACGTTGTCCGTGCTCTAAAATTCTATTTAGAGGCTACTAAAGATTTCAGACAAACATCATCCTTGTTTGTTGTTTATTCTGGTAAAAGGAGAGGTCAAAAAGCGACTTCTACCTCTCTTTCCTTTTGGCTTAAAAGAATTATCCGTTTGGCTTATGAGACTGCCGGACGGCAGCCTCCTGAAAGAATCTCAGCTCACTCCACTAGGGCTGTGGCTTCCACATGGGCCTTCAAGAACGAGGCTTCTGTTGACCAGATATGTAAGGCAGCGACTTGGTCTTCACTGCACACTTTTGCCAAATTTTACAAATTTGATACTTTTGCTTCTTCGGAGGCTATTTTTGGGAGAGAGGTTTTGCAAGCTGTGGTGCCTTCCGTTTAGGTGACCTGATTTGCTCCCTCCCTTCATCCGTGTCCTAAAGCTTTGGTATTGGTTCCCACAAGTAAGGATGACGCCGTGGACCGGACACACCAATGTTGGAGAAAACAGAATTTATGCTTACCTGATAAATTACTTTATCCAACGGTGTGTCCGGTCCACGGCCCGCCCTGTTTTTTTAATCAGGTCTGATGAATTATTTTCTCTAACTACAGTCACCACGGTATCATATGATTTCTCCTATATATATTTCCTCCTGTCCGTCGGTCGAATGACTGGGGTGGGCGGAGCCTAGGAGGGATCATGTGACCAGCTTTGCTGGGACTCTTTGCCATTTCCTGTTGGGGAAGAGAATATCCCACCAGTAAGGATGACGCCGTGGACCGGACACACCGTTGGAGAAAGTAATTTATCAGGTAAGCATAAATTCTGTTTTTTTTTTTTACATTATTAAATCTTTCAGTCTTGTGTTACTATGTGTTAGTGCATATACATTTGCTACTAGAGATTGGATGATGTAGGTGCAATTTATTGTACGTTTTTTTTTACACACCCCAGTGCTGAGGCAATTTTCATTTTCAGTGAGTGACCCACACAAGTTTTTTTTTTTTTTTTTTTTTTTTTTGTTGCGGGGGGTGGTGGGGGCGCATTTCAGCAGGCCCAGCAGATTCATAATATACAATTCATTAGATTTATATTTCCTTCCTAAGATAGGAAGAGTCCGCGGCTTCATTCCTTACTGTTGGGAAATACAACACCTGGCTACCAGGAGGAGGCAAAGACAACCCAGCCAAAGGCTTAAATATCCCTCCAACTTCCTTTCTCTCACTCAAGTCCATGTCAGGAGCGCTGCTATAAGACTCACACTTGAGAGGCTGTGTTCTGTTCCACAGCATGGATCCTGGAGGTACGATCGTTTC
Source organism: Bombina bombina (assembly GCF_027579735.1). Classification (NCBI taxonomy): domain Eukaryota; kingdom Metazoa; phylum Chordata; class Amphibia; order Anura; family Bombinatoridae; genus Bombina; species Bombina bombina. The sequence continues at coordinate 857,547,035 of NC_069501.1, read as the reverse complement.
AATTTTTATACATAAAACGCTATAACAGGGTCAGTGTGGCTCCTTTATACCTTGATAGGATCCAGGGTTAATATCCTCTGAAGGGATAATTTAATCAGTTAATGAGTTTGGGTTAATTAATCAGTGTATTAATTATTTACATGCTGCTGTGTGATTTTTTTTTTTTTTTTTTTTTTCCTGGGCTGATAGACTGTGTGTTTGGCTGGAACAAACCGGTTTTACTTTTAAGTTTCACTTTTGTTTTTGAAAGTGTTGCACAGCTCCTATTACTTGCTGTACTTGTAATAACAAGGGAAGTACTGTCTTGCACTCCATGTGACCTGGTGTGGTCTATGTTCATTTCCTCCATTCCGGCTTAGACTTGAACCTGAGGAGAGCGTTTCCTCTGTTAACTGTTTGGGTCTAGGAGGTGGTGAGTGCCCCAGCCATTGGGAGTATAAAGGTGCAGGTTTCTATAATAAAAAACGTTTTTATGTGTGTCCTTCTGTGGGTATAATCTGAGCTATGGAGGACTCTGACATGTTAGACGGTACTCCTTCTGTACTAAATCATACCTGTTTATATTGTGAGGCTGTGATTTTCCCGCCCACTCAATTATGTTCCATATGCCTTAACACAGTTATAAAGTCTAAGAAGGGACACAAGCCTGCTAAGGCTTAGTCCGTCCCTCTGAGCCGTCTACCTCTCAGAACTCGGTGTCCCTTGAGATTACTACCCTTGCTACATTATTCACTCCACATTCAGTTCCCCGTAGCACATCTAATCCTCCATCCGGAGGGGGCCTTATTCCTGCAGACTTTGCCACACAGTTGCAAACGGCGGTGTCTGCGACCCTCGGTGTATTACCTTTATTATTAAAGGAGGTTCTGTTGGTTCCACAGGCCGCTCTGCCTGATGAACCTATGATACCTAAATTAGACAGAGTTAACGAAAACAGGAAAGTTCCTTTGACTTTTCGTTTGCCGGTTAAGATGGCGAACATTAAGAACGAATGGGAAAGAATTGGTTCTTTTCTCCCTCATCTACTTTTTAAAAAGTTGTTCCTGATCCCGGACTCAACTGGATTTGTGGGGCTCCATTCCTAAGGTGGATGGTGCTATCTCTACACTTGCTAAACGTACTTCTATACATCTTGAGGATAGTTCTTCATTCAGGGAGCCGATGAAAAAGAAAATGGAAACCTTTCTGAGAAAGATGTTTCAACATACAGGATTTTTGTTTCAACCGGCGGCAGCAGTTGCTGGAGCGGCTACCTATTGGTGCGACTTTGTCGGAACTCATTGAGGTGGAGTCTCCCCTCGAGGATATTCAAGACAGAATTAAAGCTCTGAGAATTGCTAATTCTTTTATCTGTGATGCAAAAATGCAAAGACGCCTCTGGCTTTGCGGTCCTAGCCTGCCAGGAGCTCTGGTTGAAGTATTGACCTGCGTATAGGACTTCTAAGCCCAGACTCCTTTCTTTTCCCTTCAAGGGAAAGATTTTATTTGGTCCAGTCCTGGACTCAAATATTTCTATGGTTAACAAAGGCAAGGGTGCCTTCCTACCGCAAGATAACAAGTCTAAGGGACGATGATCTTCTAATTTTCGTTCTGACAAATCCCAACGACAACAATCCTCCAAGCTTGAGCAACCCAAGAGTACTTGGAAGCCGGCTCAGTCCTGGAATAAATCCAAGCAGAATAAGAAGCCTGCCGAAAACAAATCTGCATGAAACGGCGGCCCCCGATCCGGGATGGGATTGTGTAGGGGACAGACATTCTGTCTTTTTTTTTTTTTTTTTCCCAGACGCCTGGTTCAAGGACATACAGGATCCGTGGGTCATGGAGGTGGTATCTCAGGGGGATACAAGATAAGCTTCAAATATAATCTGCTAAGGGGCAGATTCCTTCTCTCAAATCAGTCTACAAGACCAGAAAAGAGGGATGCCTTTCAAGGGTGTGTTAGGGATCTATCCTCCTTAGGAGTTGTTGTCCCAGTGTCTATCGAAGAAAGAAGTTTGGGGTTTTATTCAAAACTTTTCGTGGTCCCAAAGGAGGGAACTTTCCACCCAATTCTGGACCTAAAGTGCTTAAACAAATTTCTCAGTGCCCCTTCCTTTAAGATGGCAACAATAAGGTCCATCCTTCCTTTAATTCAGAAAGGCCAATTAATGACCACTATAGATCTGAAGGACGCTTACCTTCATGTTCCAAACCTGGTCCAGCACTTCCAGTTCCTTGTCCTTCAGTTTGGCCTAGCTACAGCTCCAAGAATTTTTACGAAGGTTCTGGGGGCTCTTCTAGCCGTTTCCAGAACTCAGGTTATTGCAGTAGCCCCAGTTGGACGATATTCTGGTGCAAGCACCATCCTTTCGTCTTGCGGAAGAATTCTCGGAGTCCCTATGAGTTGTTTCCGGATTTCGGTATCAAAGTGAGAGGTGCTGTTATCGGGAATATATAAGGATATTAATATAGTATCTAAATGTTTTCCGGACTCAGGTTCGTACTTAAAGGTGCTATTACTTATTCATTAGATTTCTAAATGTTCTGTTGTAGCAGATGCAGAGTAATAATATAATAGACATGTTGCATTGAATATAAAACGGTCATTGTTAGAGGATATGTCTGTAAGAATGATCGTATGCTTTAAACCATAATTAAAAAAATGCATAATTAGAAACATGATTTGAAGAAAAAACATATTTAAAAAAGACATATTTATAAATATATTTAAAAAAGACATATTTAAAACATCATTCAAAATCTCATTAAAAAACACCATTAAAAAAAGACACCATTAAAAAATACATCATTAAAAAAGACCTTCGGAGGGAAGTATAATATATTAGTAAAAATAAGACTTATTATGATCGAAATATTAGTTGTGCGATTAGCAGTTTTGTAACATGTGTTCGACTCATAATAAAGTAGTGTATAGAGTATAAAATGAATATTACATAAGGCCATATTATATAATAGTCTGAGAGATGGGTGAATACAATTAGTTGATTGTTTAACTGATTGACTATACTTGGCTTAGTTCCATCTTCAGCAGTGAGGTATTGTTTATAATATGGAGAGAATTTATGAGAAAAAATATTCTAATACCATTATAAACCTTGGATATGGAGGTTTAACAGATTTAGATTGAGGTTTAACAGATTTAGATTGATATTATAACAGATGAAATATCTCAGACTGTATATTCCCAAAGGGTCATAATAGCAATACAAAGTTGAAGATCCATTTTGCTTCGGTTTTTAGAAGCTGCTTTTCGAAATCTCCCCCTCTCCAATTTTTTATAGGTTTGCATATACCCATATATTTAAACCTTTTACTGTTGCTGCTGTGGACCTCTTTAAAATGTTTATATAGGGTAAAATCATCTTTCTTCCATTTAATTTGGAGTAGATGTTCGCGGATTCTATCCCTGAGTTTCCTTGATGTTTGCCCTATATATTGGAGCCCACAGACACATTCGATCAAATAAATAACTCCCATGTCTTGGCATCTTATGGCTTCTTTCACGTGGAAAAATTATTTAGTGACATTTGATTGAAAGGTCTGGGATTTTTTGCCGTCTTTGCATGAGTGGCACGGAAAGAACCCCTTTAATGTTTGCAGAAGACATTCTTTGGTAAGTTTTGCTGTTTCATGGGTATACTAGGTGCAATAATTGTTTTCAAATTTTTGGTCTTACGATAAATTTGGGGGACTCACTTAGATTGTTCCCAATAATATTATCTTCTTTTAGAAAGTGCCAATGCTTTCTTATGATTTTTTCTATTATGAATCTGTTCTCACTGTACTCTGTAATGAATGGTACTTCTATTGTTGTGTTCCCATCGTGTTTTTTCTCTTTATAGTGTAATAGTGATTCCCTCTTGATAGCTTCAACCTCCTGGATTGTTATATCTATATTTTCCTCATATCCCCTTTCTAGAAACCTCCCTTTAAGAATCTGTGATTGCTCTTTCAATTTTTTAATGTCTGAGCAATTTTTCCTTATTCTCATAATTTGGCCTTTGGGGATATTAGACTTCCATCTGTGATGGTGGCAGCTGGTCTGGTGGATGTAATTGATGCAGTCTTCTTCTTTGAAGTAGGTTGAAGTTATAACTTTGTCTTTGTCTATATTGATGACTAAGTCTAGGAAATGGATATTACTATCACTTAGTTAATAAGTAAATTTAAGATTCATGACATTGTTGTTAATCACATTTATAGTGTGCTGTAGGTCCTCAATGGATCCCTTCCACACTATAAGGATGTCCTCTATATATCTCTTGTAGAGGACTAGGTCTGCGCCTGCTGGGCAAGAATCCCAGAAGATGTTTTCCCATTTTCCCATGTAGAGATTTGCGTAACTAGGTGCAAACCTGGTCCCCATAGCTTTTCCGCATATCTGATTATAAAACTTTCCTCTATCAAGGAAATTGTGTCAATATATAAAGATTACTATCTAGAAAAAATTCTCTGTTCCAGGCACGTCACTGTCTTTTTTTTCTTCCAAAAAGTAACTCACTGCTTCTATTCATAAATTGTGAGGAATGCTTGTATAGAGAGAAGTTACATCACAGATTGCTCTGATGTAATTGTTCTCCCATTCTAGACCGTTTAGTATAGCCAAAATCTCAGTTGAGTCTCTCAAATAAGATGGGAGGCTCTTCACATACTTTTGCAGTTTTCTATCAATGTACTCCGATTACAAGTAATTGACCCAATGCCCGATATCGGCCTCCCTGGTGGGTTAACCAACCTCTTATGTATTTTTGGGAGGTAATAGAACACAGGTATTCTAGGGTGTTTAGAAGACATATACCTGTATTCTTTATTATTCAGAATATCCTTTGCTTTTGCAGACATGAGCATGTGGTCTAAGTCCCTTTTAAAACTTTCCGTAGAGTCTTTATCTAAAACTGCATGTTTCAGAATCTCCCAAAATACGATTGGACTCGTTGTTGTAATCTTCTTTATTTAAGACCACAATCCCTCAACCTTTATTGGCTGGTTTCACTATGTCTTTCTTTCAAGACTCTTAATAGTGTCTATTTGTGATTTGGTCATATTGTGGGGAAATTTCTTAAGACTTGTGTTGTTTAATTTCTTTATTTCGTCACATACATTTTCAAATGTTTCAATCTGTGAGCCTTTGTGTGTGATTGGAAAGAAAGTGGACTTTGGTTTTAAGTCTGTATGGGCCGGCTTAGTCAAAACCGTATCTTCTATATGTTTAGTAATGGGGGGCACCCTTGTTGTTATGGTCATAATTTTATTTTTCCAGCGCTGATTTACAGAAAAATCTTTTTAGGGTAAGCTGCCTTACTAATTCTTCCACGTGAGTATAGGTTTGGAATTTATCCAGACCCCTAGATGGAGCATAAGATAGACTCAAGGTCAAAACCTCTATCTTGAGTGTTTAGGACCGTACTACTCAGATTGTATATTCATTTGTGTTCTTTGTAACTAGTTTAAGGGGTTGGAATTAGTTTGGTTTGTTTCTGATCTGTATGTTCCATTTTGTTTCTTTTTCTCTGTTGTATTTTTATTCTTATTGCTGCTCTACTCCCTCTGTGTTTTTTCTTTTTACGATTGGGGACTCTTCTAGATCTTGTTTTCTGTTTTTCCTCTTTGATGGTTTGTTTCTGTCTTCTGATCATACTTCCTTCCCCTAAACAAATGATGATTCTGACCATCTCTCATGTCTGGTGAATCGTTCTCTATTTGTCGTGAGGTTTTGGGGGTAGTGATGCTCGTACTTTCTCTCAGATGTTCAAATCGGTACATTAGCATTTCCCCAATTATGTGTATTGTGTCTGGGATATGTATTTTCTGTGTTTCTTTGTGAGAATCTCTCAGCGCTGTTCTCAAAGTTCTTGTGTTGTGCTCTCGGATAGGTGTTTTTATAACCTTGCCTATAGTTATTTTGTTGGGTATCTTGGCCTCCATCCTTATATGATGGAAATCTGGTCTGATACCTTCTACTCAGATGTCTCGGTGACCTGCCCCTTCTTCTCAGATGTCTCGGTGACCTGCCCCTTCTTCTCTTGGTTGATAAGTCGGTTTTCCACTCCTATATGACCCATATTGGAATTGATTCTCAGTCTGCTGGTGATGGTTTAGGTGGTGGTTTTGATTATATCTAAAATGTGGAGGTTTGTTATAAGGGTATTGTACTTGATCCCAATATCTTGTTTCACAGGATGTGTTGTAACCTCTATAGTCCTCCCTGTTCTGATCTCTGGGGTAAAAAGGTTCTCTATGGTACATCTCCCTAGGCCTTGGGTATTGTCTATTATGATAATTCTTATTGGAATTATGATTGTAATTAGTATAATTATTGCTGCTGTTGGTCCACTGTTTGTGTGGATTCTTATTTTTTCGTGGAGCGACAGTTATCCATTCCTCCTCTACATGTGGAGTGTTATTCACTAGGTTGTGTTCTGTATTAATATTTCCTTCTTCTATACTTGGGGTGATGGTGTTTAAATCTCTATGGATTTTCTTTGTTTTCTTAGTGATGATTTCATCTTTTATCCTTTTGAATTTTGAGCATAAATGCTCCTGCTTAGTTTTGAAAACATTGATGCCTTTTATATGCTCCCTCTTCCTCCTTTGTTTTTATCTAAATCTACAAGCAACTGTCTTCTGTAGTAAATTATCTGCATCAATTTGTATGGTGCCTCTTTAATTATGTTTTCCCATTTATTGGAAAGTTCTTGACTGTCAATATTGAAGGAACAGTTTCTCCAACATAGGTGTGTCCGGTCCACGGCGTCATCCTTACTTGTGGGATATTCTCTTCCCCAACAGGAAATGGCAAAGAGCCCAGCAAAGCTGGTCACATGATCCCTCCTAGGCTCCGCCTACCCCAGTCATTCTCTTTGCCGTTGCACCGGCAACATCTCCACGGAGATGGTTAAGAGTTTTTTGGTGTTTAAATGTAGTTTTTATTCTTCAATCAAGATGATTCTTCAAATGAGGGGAGTAAGCATGGTACTGCATCATCCCCTTCTGTGTCTACACCAGTTTTGCCCACACAAGAGGCCCCTAGTACATCTAGTGCGCCAATACTTATTACCATGCAACAATTAACGGCTGTTATGGATAATTCTATTGCTAATATTTTATCTAAAATGCCTACTTATCAGAGAAAGCGCGATTGCTCTGTTTTAAACACTGAAGAGCAAGAGGATGCTGATGATAACGTTTCTGACATACCCTCACACCAATCTGAAGGGGCCAGGAGGGAGGTTTTGTCTGAGGGAGAAATTTCAGATTCAGGAAAAATTTCTCAACAAGCTGAACCTGATGTTGTAACATTTAAATTAGAACATCTCCGCGCACTGCTTAAGGAGGTATTATCTACTCTGGATGATTGTGACAATTTGGTCATTCCAGAGAAATTATGTAAGATGGACAAGTTCCTAGAGGTTCCGGTGCCCCCCGATGCTTTTCCTATACCCAAGCGGGTGGCGGACATAGTAAATAAGGAGTGGGAAAGGCCCGGCATACTTTTTTTTTTTTTTTTAATAATATTTTTATTGAAAAGGGAAATCCATGAGGGGTACAGAAAAAAGAAACAAAGGAGAAGGACATTGGGGTATATGACATCTCAAGTTCACATATTTGGAAGTTGTAGATATACATTTTACATTCGGACAAAAAAACAAGAAAAAAAGAAAAAAGAAGTTTCCTTCTGTGTTATATACCAGCCAGTTAACCACGGGCTTACTCACAGGAATTAAATAAAATCTCAATCCTTCAAATCCCCTACCTCCCTTAGTAACACCAAAACAGTTAGTTCCTCCCTACATGAACAACCTTTTATTATATGGTATAAAGACAGACACCCAAGCAAAACAGGGTGAGGGGGAAAAGAATAAAAAAAAAGAAAAAAAGAAAAAAAAAAAAAACCCCAAAAAAGAGAAAAAAGGAATATGAGTATGGTATAAAGTCCTCAGCCTTCTCTTATTCCCAGCTCAGTATACCAAGGGTAGCTCATTTCTAAGTATGGCATTCATTACATACTCTGTAGATCTGAGTGGATAGATACTTTTCTTTTGCATATCCAGTGACTGTGAATATATAAATATTTCCCATTTCTTGAAAAATCTCTCAACTTCATTACTTTTATCTAATTCTAAGAGGCATTGCTCTATAGTCATTTGTTTCATAATCTGATTATTTACTTCAGATATAGCAGGCACTTTTTTCGAGATCCATGTTTTCAGTAATAAGAACCTGGCCACCCCAATAGCTAGTTCAATAAATTCCTTATTATTGATCTTTTCTTTTATATCTGGAGGGAATAAAAAAAATACTAAAGCTCGATAGATCTTAAACTCTTTTTTTAATATTCTCGATAGCCAGAAACTCATTTTATTCCAGTATTGTCTAATTAATGTGCATTCCCAAAAGTAATGCACGATATCAGCCCCCCTGCTACCGCATTTGACACATTTATCTTGCGTTTTACTATTCCATCTTGCCATGGCAGAAGGGGTAAGATATATTTGATTTAATATATTATTGTGTACTTCTCTAAAATTAGTAGAAATAAAGGTCTTATTAGATCGCGTGATACTATTTTGTATATATTCTTCATTGCAATCTGTTAAACCCTTCAAATGCCATTTCTTAACGATCAGTTGTAGATTTGCATTACCCTCCTGTCTTAATGATTCCTTGTACCATTTTTTTATTGAGAAATTCCCACTCTTACATAGATCCAGGAGATAAGTGACGGCCAGCCCCATTCATTATTTAGATTCTGTAATAATTTGTTTACAAGGTCTCTTAATTGAAGATAAGCAAAAAAATCTTTGCTAGGGAGGTCAAATTCACCTCTTAGCTCTTCGAATGTTTTGATCTGTGCTATAACTGAAGTAAAATTAATCATTTGACTAATATTTATTAAGCCCTTTCTTTTCCATCTATGGAATACTGCGGATTTTAAAGCTTCTGGAAACGGGGGATAACCAGTTATTGTTAAAAAATTGGATACTGCAAAGTTAACTTTTAATTTCTTACAGTATTGTTGCCAAGCTTTTATAATGCCGAGATATGAAAACAAACGTTTAATTTCTCCAACATAGGTGTGTCCGGTCCACGGCGTCATCCTTACTTGTGGGATATTCTCTTCCCCAACAGGAAATGGCAAAGAGCCCAGCAAAGCTGGTCACATGATCCCTCCTAGGCTCCGCCTACCCCAGTCATTCTCTTTGCCGTTGTACAGGCAACATCTCCACGGAGATGGCTTAGAGTTTTTTAGTGTTTAACTGTAGTTTTTATTATTCAATCAAGAGTTTGTTATTTTGAAATAGTGCTGGTATGTACTATTTACTCAGAAACAGAAAAGAGATGAAGATTTCTGTTTGTATGAGGAAAATGATTTTAGCAACCGTCACTAAAATCCATGGCTGTTCCACACAGGACTGTTGAGAGCAATTAACTTCAGTTGGGGGAACAGTGAGCAGTCTCTTGCTGCTTGAGGTATGACACATTCTAACAAGACGATGTAATGCTGGAAGCTGTCATTTTCCCTATGGGATCCGGTAAGCCATGTTTATTAAGATCGTAAATAAGGGCTTCACAAGGGCTTATTAAGACTGTAGACTTTTTCTGGGCTAAATCGATTCATTATTAACACATATTTAGCCTTGAGGAATCATTTATTCTGGGTATTTTGATATAATAATATCGGCAGGCACTGTTTTAGACACCTTATTCTTTAGGGGCTTTCCCAAATCATAGGCAGAGCCTCATTTTCGCGCCGGTGTTGCGCACTTGTTTTTGAGAGGCATGACATGCAGTCGCATGTGAGAGGAGCTCTGATACTTAGAAAAGACTTTCTGAAGGCGTCATTTGGTATCGTATTCCCCTTTGGGCTTGGTTGGGTCTCAGCAAAGCAGATACCAGGGACTGTAAAGGGGTTAAAGTTAAAAACGGCTCCGGTTCCGTTATTTTAAGGGTTAAAGCTTCCAAATTTGGTGTGCAATACTTTTAAGGCTTTAAGACACTGTGGTGAAAATTTGGTGAATTTTGAACAATTCCTTCATGTTTTTTCGCAATTGCAGTAATAAAGTGTGTTCAGTTTAAAATTTAAAGTGACAGTAACGGTTTTATTTTAAAACGTTTTTTGTACTTTGTTTTCAAGTTTATGCCTGTTTAACATGTCTGAACTACCAGATAGACTGTGTTCTGAATGTGGGGAAGCCAGAATTCCCATTCATTTAAATAAATGTGATTTATGTGACAATGACAATGATGCCCAAGATGATTCCTCAAGTGAGGGGAGTAAGCATGGTACTGCATCATTCCCTCCTTCGTCTACACGAGTCTTGCCCACTCAGGAGGCCCCTAGTACATCTAGCGCGCCAATACTCCTTACTATGCAACAATTAACGGCTGTAATGGATAATTCTGTCAAAAACATTTTAGCCAAAATGAACACTTATCAGCGTAAGCGCGACTGCTCTGTTTTAGATACTGAAGAGCATGACGACGCTGATAATAATGGTTCTGAAGGGCCCCTAACCCAGTCTGATGGGGCCAGGGAGGTTTTGTCTGAGGGAGAAATTACTGATTCAGGGAACATTTCTCAACAAGCTGAACCTGATGTGATTACGTTTAAATTTAAGTTGGAACATCTCCGCATTCTGCTTAAGGAGGTATTATCCACTCTGGATGATTGTGACAAGTTGGTCATCCCAGAGAAACTATGTAAAATGGACAAGTTCCTAGAGGTCCCGGGGCTCCCAGAAGCTTTTCCTATACCCAAGCGGGTGGCGGACATTGTTAATAAAGAATGGGAAAGGCCCGGTATTCCTTTCGTCCCTCCCCCCATATTTAAAAAATTGTTTCCTATGGTCGACCCCAGAAAGGACTTATGGCAGACAGTCCCCAAGGTCGAGGGAGCGGTTTCCACTTTAAACAAACGCACCACTATACCCATAGAGGATAGTTGTGCTTTCAAAGATCCTATGGATAAAAAATTAGAAGGTTTACTTAAAAAGATGTTTGTTCAGCAGGGTTACCTTCTACAACCAATTTCATGCATTGTCCCTGTAGCTACAGCCGCATGTTTCTGGTTCGATGAGCTGATAAAGGCGGTCGATAGTGATTCTCCTCCTTATGAGGAGATTATGGACAGAATCAATGCTCTCAAATTGGCTAATTCTTTCACCCTAGACGCCACTTTGCAATTGGCTAGGTTAGCGGCTAAGAATTCTGGGTTTGCTATTGTGGCGCGCAGAGCGCTTTGGTTGAAATCTTGCTCAGCTGATGCGTCTTCCAAGAACAAGCTACTTAACATTCCTTTCAAGGGGAAAACGCTGTTTGGCCCTGACTTGAAAGAGATTATCTCTGATATCACTGGGGGTAAGGGCCACGCCCTTCCTCAGGATCGGCCTTTCAAGGCAAAAAATAAACCTAATTTTCGTCCCTTTCGTAGAAATGGACCAGCCCAAAGTGCTACGTCCTCTAAGCAAGAGGGTAATACTTCTCAAGCCAAGCCAGCTTGGAGACCAATGCAAGGCTGGAACAAGGGAAAGCAGGCCAAGAAACCTGCCACTGCTACCAAGACAGCATGAAATGTTGGCCCCCGATCCGGGACCGGATCTGGTGGGGGGCAGACTCTCTCTCTTCGCTCAGGCTTGGGCAAGAGATGTTCTGGATCCTTGGGCGCTAGAAATAGTCTCCCAAGGTTATCTTCTGGAATTCAAGGGGCTTCCCCCAAGGGGGAGGTTCCACAGGTCTCAGTTGTCTTCAGACCACATAAAAAGACAGGCATTCTTACATTGTGTAGAAGACCTGTTAAAAATGGGAGTGATTCATCCTGTTCCATTAAGAGAACAAGGGATGGGGTTCTACTCCAATCTGTTCATAGTTCCCAAAAAAGAGGGAACGTTCAGACCAATCTTAGATCTCAAGATCTTAAACAAGTTTCTCAAGGTTCCATCGTTCAAGATGGAAACCATTCGAACTATTCTTCCTTCCATCCAGGAAGGTCAATTCATGACCACAGTGGATTTAAAGGATGCGTATCTACATATTCCTATCCACAAGGAACATCATCGGTTCCTAAGGTTCGCATTCCTGGACAAGCATTACCAGTTCGTGGCGCTTCCTTTCGGATTAGCCACTGCTCCAAGGATTTTCACAAAGGTACTAGGGTCCCTTCTAGCTGTGCTAAGACCAAGGGGCATTGCTGTAGTACCTTACTTGGACGACATTCTGATTCAAGCGTCGTCCCTTCCTCAAGCAAAGGCTCACACGGACATTGTCCTGGCCTTTCTCAGATCTCACGGATGGAAAGTGAACGTGGAAAAGAGTTCTCTATCTCCGTCAACAAGGGTTCCCTTCTTGGGAACAATAATAGACTCCTTAGAAATGAGGATTTTTCTGACAGAGGCCAGAAAAACAAAACTTCTAGACTCTTGTCGGATACTTCATTCCGTTCCTCTTCCTTCCATAGCGCAGTGCATGGAAGTGATCGGTTTGATGGTAGCGGCAATGGACATAGTTCCTTTTGCTCGCATTCATCTAAGACCATTACAACTGTGCATGCTCAGTCAGTGGAATGGGGACTATACAGACTTGTCTCCGAAGATACAAGTAAATCAGAGGACCAGAGACTCACTCCGTTGGTGGCTGTCCCTGGACAACCTGTCACAAGGGATGACATTCCGCAGACCGGAATGGGTCATCGTCACGACCGACGCCAGTCTGATGGGCTGGGGCGCGGTCTGGGGATCCCTGAAAGCTCAGGGTCTTTGGTCTCGGGAAGAATCTCTTCTACCGATAAATATTCTGGAACTGAGAGCGATATTCAATGCTCTCAAGGCTTGGCCTCAGCTAGCGAGGGCCAAGTTCATACGATTTCAATCAGACAACATGACAACTGTTGCGTACATCAACCATCAGGGGGGAACAAGGAGTTCCCTAGCGATGGAAGAAGTGACCAAAATCATTCTATGGGCGGAGTCTCACTCCTGCCACCTGTCTGCTATCCACATCCCAGGAGTGGAAAATTGGGAAGCGGATTTTCTGAGTCGTCAGACATTGCATCCGGGGGAGTGGGAACTCCATCCGGAAATCTTTGCCCAAGTCACTCAGCTGTGGGGCATTCCAGACATGGATCTGATGGCCTCTCGTCAGAACTTCAAAGTTCCTTGCTACGGGTCCAGATCCAGGGATCCCAAGGCGGCTCTAGTGGATGCACTAGTAGCACCTTGGACCTTCAAACTAGCTTATGTGTTCCCGCCGTTTCCTCTCATCCCCAGGCTGGTAGCCAGGATCAATCAGGAGAGGGCGTCGGTGATCTTGATAGCTCCTGCGTGGCCACGCAGGACTTGGTATGCAGATCTGGTGAATATGTCATCGGCTCCACCTTGGAAGCTACCTTTGAGACGAGACCTTCTTGTTCAGGGTCCGTTCGAACATCCGAATCTGGTTTCACTCCAGCTGACTGCTTGGAGATTGAACGCTTGATCTTATCGAAGCGAGGGTTCTCAGATTCTGTTATCGATACTCTTGTTCAGGCCAGAAAGCCTGTAACTAGAAAGATTTACCACAAAATTTGGAAAAAATATATCTGTTGGTGTGAATCTAAAGGATTCCCTTGGGACAAGGTTAAGATTCCTAAGATTCTATCCTTCCTTCAAGAAGGATTGGAAAAAGGATTATCTGCTAGTTCCCTGAAGGGACAGATTTCTGCCTTGTCTGTGTTACTTCACAAAAAGCTGGCAGCTGTGCCAGATGTTCAAGCCTTTGTTCAGGCTCTGGTTAGAATTAAGCCTGTTTACAAACCTTTGACTCCTCCTTGGAGTCTCAACTTAGTTCTTTCAGTTCTTCAGGGGGTTCCGTTTGAACCCTTACATTCCGTTGATATTAAGTTATTATCTTGGAAAGTTTTGTTTTTAGTTGCAATTTCTTCTGCTAGAAGAGTTTCAGAATTATCTGCTCTGCAGTGTTCTCCTCCTTATCTGGTGTTCCATGCAGATAAGGTGGTTTTACGTACTAAACCTGGTTTTCTTCCAAAAGTTGTTTCTAACAAAAACATTAACCAGGAGATTATCGTACCTTCTCTGTGTCCGAAACCAGTTTCAAAGAAGGAACGTTTGTTGCACAATTTGGATGTTGTTCGCGCTCTAAAATTCTATTTAGATGCTACAAAGGATTTTAGACAAACATCTTCCTTGTTTGTTGTTTATTCCGGTAAAAGGAGAGGTCAAAAAGCAACTTCTACCTCTCTCTCTTTTTGGATTAAAAGCATCATCAGATTGGCTTACGAGACTGCCGGACGGCAGCCTCCCGAAAGAATCACGGCTCATTCCACTAGGGCTGTGGCTTCCACATGGGCCTTCAAGAACGAGGCTTCTGTTGATCAGATATGTAGGGCAGCGACTTGGTCTTCACTGCACACTTTTACCAAATTTTACAAGTTTGATACTTTTGCTTCTTCTGAGGCTATTTTTGGGAGAAAGGTTTTGCAAGCCGTGGTGCCTTCCATTTAGGTGACCTGATTTGCTCCCTCCCTTCATCCGTGTCCTAAAGCTTTGGTATTGGTTCCCACAAGTAAGGATGACGCCGTGGACCGGACACACCTATGTTGGAGAAAACAGAATTTATGTTTACCTGATAAATTACTTTCTCCAACGGTGTGTCCGGTCCACGGCCCGCCCTGGTTTTTTTAATCAGGTCTGATAATTTATTTTCTTTAACTACAGTCACCACGGTACCATATGGTTTCTCCTATGCAAATATTCCTCCTTAACGTCGGTCGAATGACTGGGGTAGGCGGAGCCTAGGAGGGATCATGTGACCAGCTTTGCTGGGCTCTTTGCCATTTCCTGTTGGGGAAGAGAATATCCCACAAGTAAGGATGACGCCGTGGACCGGACACACCGTTGGAGAAAGTAATTTATCAGGTAAACATAAATTCTGTTATCGTCCGCATATAGTAAAAAATTTTTCTTCTATGTTTTTACATAGGGCCCCTTGCAACACCTGGCGGATTTTAATCGCTAGCGGCTCAATTGACAAATTGAATAGAAAGGGGGATAGGGGGCAACCTTGTCTGGTACCTCTTTCCAGTATTATTTCTGTAGAGTCTAACCCATTCACCGAAATTGTAGAAACCGGATTGTTATAAATAATTTTAATAAAGTTCACGAATGGTCCTGAGAAACCAAATTTAAGCAAAGACGTAAAAAGATGATCCCACTGAACTGCATCAAAGGCTTTTTCGGCGTCTAGAGCTATTATAGCCGCGTCCTGGTTTGATTTATGAATTTTCTCAGGTTGGTCCGATAATTCTTTAAAATATTCGATAATGAGACATGCCTTTCGAATATTTACTACAGAGCTTCTACCATTCATGAAGCCCACCTGATTAGAATGTATAATATTACCCATGATATTTTTTAATCTTTCTGCTACTATAGTAGCCAAGATCTTATAATCTACATTAAGTAGAGAGATGGGCCTATATGAGTCTACCCTCTCAGGATCCCTTCCTTTCTTGAAGATCATAATTGTAACAGCCCTAGTAAAATTCTTTGACATTGCTCCATTCTCTACATAATAATAGTTAAATAATCTAGTCAGGTGTGGTATAATTTCTTTATTTAATATTTTATAAAATTCGGCTGGAAGCTGGTCTGGACCCGGGGCTTTGTTTAATTTAGATTTATATATTGTACTCTCTACTTCCTCCTCTGAAATTGGCGAGTTAATTTTTTCCATTTCTTCTGCTGACAATTTAGGGGTTACAATAGTTTCCCAGAATAAATCCTTATTGGCAATATCTACCTCACGTGCACTGTAAAATTTCTGGAATGTGTGGTAAAAGGTCTCATTAATCTCTATGGGATTATGTAGAAGTTTGTCCTCTACTCTTAATGCAGATATTATACTATTTTTCTTCTCAGATTTCACTAATCTAGCTAAATAGCTACCTGTCTTATTCCCAAACTTCATATGTTTTGCCTTTTTTTTAAGGTCCTCTCGTCGCTTCGCATAGATAAAAAAGATCTCTCTCCTGTTTCGCCTGGGTATATTTTAACCAGTTATTCTTTGAACCACATTGAAGAAATCTATTATACATGTTAGTTAATTGGTTAGTAAGTTGCTTTTCTCTTTCCTTTCTTTTTTTCCTAAATCTAGACATGAAACTTACGATTTCTCCCCTTAATACAGCTTTTGCTGTTTCCCATAGCGTTTCTACTCTATCATCATATTCTCTGTTTAAATTTTGAAAGATATGCCATTTTTCTTTTAACATAGCTACAAAGGATGCATTTTTTAACATATATTTGGGAAAATAGAAAGAGTTGCTTTTATAGCTACTAGTTTTTATATCATCTGCAAAAAATTCTAGTGTGATGGGTGCGTGATCAGAGATTGCAAAATCCTTTATATCAGTCTTAGGTTCTATTTTAAGAATGGAGTCAGTTACTAGGAAGTAATCAATTCTAGAAAATGATAGTAGTGATTTAGATAGACATGTGAATCTTTTGACATCTGGGTACTGAACTCGCCATATATCAGATACTTTAAGTGTTTTTTTGAATGTATTTAGAATCCTCATTTCCTTAGCTAATCTAAAGTCCTTCTCTCTACCTTTTGGTACTTTTCCTATCTATTGGAAATTTGGGCGTTAAATTGAAATCTCCGGCTATAATTAAATTGGTCTCTACATAATTCAACAATAATGCTTGGAGTTTCCCCCAGAAGTCCATATCTAAATTATTCGGACCATATACATTGCATATAGTATATATCTTCTTCCTAATTTCTAATTGCAATATAAGAAAGCGAGCATTTTCATCTAGTTTAGCCTCTATAATTTTGTAGTCCAAATTTTTGCTCAGCAAAATAGCGACTCCTTTTTTCCTTACTGTACATGGTGTGGCTAGGATTTCTTTTACCCAGTTAATTTTTAATTTAGCTATTTCCGCTGCAGATAATCTGATCTCTTGCAATAATGCAATGTCAGTATTAAATTTTTTAAGATGTTTAATGATTGCCTTCCTTTTAATCTGGGATACAATCCCTCCGACATTCCATGATGTAAAATGAATTAGTGGTTTTAAACCAATAGCCATATTATTGTTCTAGGCAATTTTTATTGTTGGTGTATCCACCTTGATTACTCCCCTTACTTTATTAGAACTATGTATATTGAGAAGGCTGAGAGGAAAAAAAAAAAAAAAAAAAAAAGGGAAATAAAAATCATTTAGCACTATCTGAGAATATATCATCATAGCTTTCATTGTCTTTTAGCAAGATACTGTATAGCTTCTTCACTGTTCTGGAAGGATTTAAAACCTCCCTTATCCCCTATCTTTAAGATAGCAGGATAGATTACAAATGCTTGTATTCCTTTTTGAATGAACTGTGAGCACAGCTGAGACATTACTTTCCTTTTATTGGAAGTTTCCAAAGAAAAATCCTGAAAGATAAGAATCTTTCTATCCTCCAGCATTAGCGGTTCTGAGAGTTTTTTTTATAGTATTTTAAGATTTCTAGTTTATCTTTTATAATTTAAAAATTTAGCTATCACAGGTCTAGAGAAAGGCCTATTTGGACAGTCTTCTGATACCAGCTGTTTATTGGGACCTAGTCTATGAACTCTTTCAACTATAATCTCTGAGCCTTCCCTTAGTATACCTAGGCGTTTTGGGATTTCCTTTATAATTAGTGCTTCTAGATCTGCATTTGCAAATTTTTCTGATATACCTATGAATCTTAAATTATTCCTTCTTGATCTATCTTCTGCTGTATCAACTCTCTCTTGTAGTTTTGTAATTTGCTCTGAGAGTGTCTCGATTATGTTACTTTTAATGCTCAATTTATCCTCTAGATCAGAGATTCGATTTTCTGCCTCTCCTAACCTCTGGTTAAATTGTTTTACTTCATTTGACACTGCTGAAAGTTCTAATCTTAATTTGTCAAACTGGGGCAGCATCAGAGCTGATATCTGATCTATTAGTAATTGTGTATCTATATTACCATGCGTTACATTTAGGCTTTCTGCGCTTTCTTGTGATTGATCATTAACAATATTTATCAGCCACTGTATGGCTTTTTCCTAGATTTAGACTATCTTGAAATGGTATATGCAGACCTTATAGCAATTTATATAGACATTGAGTAACACGCTCAATAACACCTCTGAAATAGGTTTACAAAATAGTAAGTCCCTTATATGGGGAATAAACAGCTATCAAAAAGCAATAAAAAAGAAAGGAGGGAAGAGAACAAAAAAAAAATAAACATGTAAACAATTCTTGCAATTCCAAATTCTTTCCTTCCTCTTTTCTGCTATTTTTCCCCTTCCCTTCCTTATCTTTAGAGATCAAAATCTTTACATTTAACTCTTTTACCAGACATCCGTTGTATATGAGACAATGTTTAAGATATTACTCATTAACATCGACATACAAATACAGTTCTATGCATAGTATATCACTTAGCTAAGAAATTTTACTACAAAAAACTTTCTCCAACATAGGTGTGTCCGGTCCACGGCGTCATCCTTACTTGTGGGATATTCTCTTCCCCAACAGGAAATGGCAAAGAGCCCAGCAAAGCTGGTCACATGATCCCTCCTAGGCTCCGCCTTCCCCAGTCATTCTCTTTGCCGTTGTACAGGCAACATCTCCACGGAGATGGCTTAGAGTTTTTTGGTGTTTAACTGTAGTTTTTATTATTCAATCAAGAGTTTGTTATTTTAAAATAGTGCTGGTATGTACTATTTACTCTGAAACAGAAAGGTGATGAAGATTTCTGTTTGTAAGAGGAAATTGATTTTAGCAACCGTTACTAAAATCGATGGCTGTTTCCACACAGGACTGTTGAGAGGAATTATCTTCAGTTGGGGGAAACAGTGAGCAGACTTTTGCTGCTTGAGGTATGACACATTTCTAACAAGACGATGTAATGCTGGAAGCTGTCATTTTCCCTATGGGATCCGGTAAGCCATTTTTATTACATAAGAAAAAAAGGGCTTCACAAGGGCTTTCAAGACTGTAGACATTTTCTGGGCTAAAACGATTGATATATAAACATATTTTATACTTCATAGCTTTGAGGAATTATTTTATTCTTGGGAATTATGTAAAATAACCGGCAGGCACTGTATTGGACACCTTATCCTCTAGGGGCTTTCCCTAATCATAGGCAGAGCCTCATTTTCGCGCCTCTATTGCGCACTTGTTTTTAGGAAGCATGACATGCAGATGCATGTGTGAGGAGCTCTGATACACAGAAAAGACTTTCTGAAGGCGTCATTTGGTATCGTATTCCCCTTTGGGCTTGGTTGGGTCTCAGCAAAGCAGATACCAGGGACTGTAAAGGGGTTAAATATAAAAACGGCTCCGGTTCCGTTATTTTAAGAGTTAAAGCTTTCAAATTTGGTGTGCAATACTTTTAAGGCTTTAAGACACTGTGGTGAAATTTTGGTGAATTTTGAACAATTCCTTCATACTTTTTCACATTTGCAGTAATAAAGTGTGTTCAGTTTAAAATTTAAAGTGACAGTAACGGTTTTATTTTAAAACGTTTTTTGTACTTTGTTATCAAGTTTATGCCTGTTTAACATGTCTGAACTTCCAGATAGACTGTGTTCTGTATGTGGGGAAGCCAAGGTTCCTTCTCATTTAAATAGATGTGATTTATGTGACACAAAATTTAGAGAAAATGATGCCCAAGATGATTCCTCAAGTGAGGGGAGTAAGCATGGTACTGCATCATCCCCTCCTTCGTCTACACCAGTCTTGCCCACACAGGAGGCCCCTAGTACATCTAGTGCGCCAATACTCCTTACTATGCAACAATTAACGGCTGTAATGGATAATTCTATCAAAAACATTTTAGCCAAAATGCCCACTTATCAGCGAAAGCGCGACTGCTCTGTTTTAGAAAATACTGAAGAGCATGAGGACGCTGATGATATTGGTTCTGAAGTGCCCCTACACCAGTCTGAGGGGGCCAGGGAGGTTTTGTCTGAGGGAGAAATTTCAGATTCAGGGAAAATTTCTCAACAAGCTGAACCTGATGTGATTACATTTAAATTTAAATTGGAACATCTCCGCGCCCTGCTTAAGGAGGTGTTATCTACTCTGGATGATTGTGAGAATTTGGTCATTCCAGAGAAATTATGTAAAATGGACAAGTTCCTAGAGGTCCCGGGGCCCCCCGAAGCTTTTCCTATACCCAAGCGGGTGGCGGACATTGTAAATAAAGAATGGGAAAGGCCCGGCATACCTTTCGTCCCTCCCCCTATATTTAAGAAATTGTTTCCTATGGTCGACCCCAGAAAGGACTTATGGCAGACAGTCCCCAAGGTCGAGGGGACGGTTTCTACTCTAAACAAACGCACCACTATACCCATAGAAGATAGTTGTGCTTTCAAAGATCCTATGGATAAAAAATTAGAGGGTTTGCTTAAAAAGATGTTTGTTCAGCAAGGTTACCTTCTACAACCAATTTCATGCATTGTTCCTGTCACTACAGCAGCGTGTTTCTGGTTCGATGAACTAGAAAAGGCGCTCAATAAAGATTCTTCTTATGAGGAGATTTTGGACAGAATTCATGCTCTCAAATTGGCTAACTCTTTCACCCTAGACGCCACTTTGCAATTGGCTAGATTAGCGGCGGAAAATTCTGGGTTTGCTATTGTGGCGCGCAGAGCGCTTTGGCTAAAATCTTGGTCAGCGGATGCGTCTTCCAAGAACAAATTGCTTAACATTCCTTTCAAGGGGAAAACGCTGTTTGGCCCTGACTTGAAAAAGATTATTTCTGATATCACTGGAGGCAAGGGCCACGCCCTTCCTCAGGATAGGTCTTTCAAGGCCAAAAATAAACCTAATTTTCGTCCCTTTCGCAGAAACGGACCAGCCCCAAGTGCTACGTCCTCTAAGCAAGAGGGTAATACTTCTCAAGCCAAGCCAGCCTTGAGGCCAATGCAAGGCTGGAACAAAGGAAAGCAGGCCAAGAAACCTGCCACTGCTACCAAGACAGCATGAGATGTTGGCCCCCGATCCGGGACCGGATATGGTTGGGGGCAGACTCTCTCTCTTCGCTCAGGCTTGGGCAAGAGATGTTCTGGATCCTTGGGCGCTAGAAATAGTCTCCCAAGGTTATCTTCTGGAATTCAAGGGGCTTCCCCCAAGGGGGAGGTTCCACAGGTCTCAATTGTCTTCAGACCACATAAAAAAACAGGCATTCTTACATTGTGTAGAAGACCTGTTAAAAATGGGAGTGATTCATCCTGTTCCATTAGGAGAACAAGGGATGGGGTTCTACTCCAATCTGTTCGTAGTTCCCAAAAAAGAGGGAACATTCAGACCAATCTTAGATCTCAAGATCCTAAACAAGTTTCTCAAGGTTCCATCGTTCAAAATGGAAACCATTCGAACAATTCTTCCTTCCATCCAGGAAGGTCAATTCATGACCACGGTGGATTTAAAGGATGCGTATCTACATATTCCTATCCACAAGGAACATCATCGGTTCCTAAGGTTCGCATTCCTGGACAAGCATTACCAGTTTGTGGCACTTCCGTTCGGATTAGCCACTGCTCCAAGAATTTTCACAAAGGTACTAGGGTCCCTTCTAGCGGTGCTAAGACCAAGGGGCATTGCAGTAGTACCTTACTTGGACGACATTCTGATTCAAGCGTCGTCCCTTCCACAAGCAAAGGCTCACACAGACATTGTCCTGGCCTTTCTCAGATCTCACGGGTGGAAAGTGAACGTAGAAAAAAGTTCTCTATCTCCGTCAACAAGGGTTCCCTTCTTGGGAACAATAATAGACTCCTTAGAAATGAGGATTTTTCTGACAGAGGCCAGAAAATCAAAACTTCTAAACTCTTGTCAAGTACTTCATTCTGTTCCTCTTCCTTCCATAGCGCAGTGCATGGAAGTAATAGGTTTGATGGTAGCGGCAATGGACATAGTTCCTTTTGCGCGAATTCATCTAAGACCATTACAACTGTGCATGCTCAGTCAGTGGAATGGGGATTATACAGACTTGTCTCCGACGATACAAGTAGATCAGAGGACCAGAGATTCACTCCGTTGGTGGCTGTCCCTGGACAACCTGTCACAGGGGATGAGCTTCCGCAGACCAGAGTGGGTCATTGTCACGACCGACGCCAGTCTGGTGGGCTGGGGCGCGGTCTGGGGACCCCTGAAAGCTCAGGGTCTTTGGTCTCGGGAAGAATCTCTTCTCCCGATAAATATTCTGGAACTGAGCGATATTCAATGCTCTCAAGGCTTGGCCTCAGCTAGCAAAGGCCAAATTCATACGGTTTAAATCAGACAACATGACGACTGTTGCGTACATCAACCATCAGGGGGGAACAAGGAGTTCCCTGGCGATGGAAGAAGTGACCAAAATCATTCAATGGGCGGAGACTCACTCCTGCCACTTGTCTGCAATCCACATACCAGGAGTGGAAAATTGGGAAGCGGATTTTCTGAGTCGTCAGACATTTCATCCGGGGGAGTGGGAACTCCATCCGGAAATCTTTGCCCAAATTACTCAGTTGTGGGGCATTCCAGACATGGATCTGATGGCCTCTCGTCAGAACTTCAAGGTTCCTTGCTACGGGTCCAGATCCAGGGATCCCAAGGCGACTCTAGTAGATGCACTAGTAGCACCTTGGACCTTCAAACTAGCTTATGTATTCCCGCCGTTTCCTCTCATCCCCAGGCTGGTAGCCAGGATCAATCAGGAGAGGGCATCGGTGATCTTGATAGCTCCTGCGTGGCCACGCAGGACTTGGTATGCAGACCTGGTGAATATGTCATCGGCTCCACCATGGAAGCTACCTTTGAGACGGGACCTTCTTGTTCAAGGTCCGTTCGAACATCCGAATCTGGTCTCACTCCAACTGACTGCCTGGAGATTGAACGCTTGATCTTATCAAAGCGAGGGTTCTCAGATTCTGTCATTGATACTCTTGTTCAGGCCAGAAAGCCTGTAACTAGAAAAATCTACCACAAAATATGGAAAAAATATATCTGTTGGTGTGAATCTAAAGGATTCCCTTGGGACAAGATAAAAATTCCTAAGATTCTATCCTTTCTTCAAGAAGGTTTGGAGAAAGGATTATCTGCAAGTTCTTTGAAGGGACAGATTTCTGCCTTATCTGTGTTACTTCACAAAAAGCTGGCAGCTGTGCCAGATGTTCAAGCCTTTGTTCAGGCTCTGGTTAGAATCAAGCCTGTTTACAAACCTTTGACTCCTCCTTGGAGTCTCAATTTAGTTCTTTCAGTTCTTCAGGGGGTTCCGTTTGAACCCTTACATTCCGTTGATATTAAGTTATTATCTTGGAAAGTTTTGTTTTTGGTTGCAATTTCTTCTGCTAGAAGAGTTTCAGAATTATCTGCTCTGCAGTGTTCTCCTTATCTGGTGTTCCATGCAGATAAGGTGGTTTTGCGTACTAAACCTGGTTTTCTTCCGAAAGTTGTTTCTAACAAAAACATTAACCAGGAGATAGTCGTGCCTTCTTTGTGTCCGAATCCAGTTTCAAAGAAGGAACGTTTGTTGCACAATTTGGATGTAGTTCGTGCTTTAAAATTCTATTTAAATGCTACAAAGGATTTTAGACAAACATCTTCCTTGTTTGTTGTTTATTCTGGTAAAAGGAGAGGTCAAAAAGCAACTTCTACCTCTCTCTCCTTTTGGCTTAAAAGCATCATCAGATTGGCTTATGAGACTGCCGGACGGCAGCCTCCTGAAAGTATCACAGCTCATTCCACTAGGGCTGTGGCTTCCACATGGGCCTTCAAGAACGAGGCTTCTGTTGATCAGATATGTAAGGCAGCGACTTGGTCTTCACTGCACACTTTTACTAAATTTTACAAATTTGATACTTTTGCTTCTTCTGAGGCTATTTTTGGGAGAAAGGTTTTGCAAGCCGTGGTGCCTTCCATCTAGGTGACCTGATTTGCTCCCTCCCTTCATCCGTGTCCTAAAGCTTTGGTATTGGTTCCCACAAGTAAGGATGATGCCGTGGACCGGACACACCTATGTTGGAGAAAACAGAATTTATGTTTACCTGATAAATTACTTTCTCCAACGGTGTGTCCGGTCCACGGCCCGCCCTGGTTTTTTAATCAGGTCTGATAATTTATTTTTTTTAACTACAGTCACCACGGTATCATATGATTTCTCCTATGCAAATATTCCTCCTTTACGTCGGTCGAATGACTGGGGAAGGCGGAGCCTAGGAGGGATCATGTGACCAGCTTTGCTGGGCTCTTTGCCATTTCCTGTTGGGGAAGAGAATATCCCACAAGTAAGGATGACGCCGTGGACCGGACACACCGTTGGAGAAAGTAATTTATCAGGTAAACATAAATTCTGTTTTTTAAACTAGAAAACATTTTTCCAATACTATGTGCTCTCTATCTTTGATGTAACTGCAAGAGCTTGATTATCCAGAGCAGTTAGTATAGCTTCCTGTATCAGATTAGCTTATAGCCAATTTTTCACTGGGTGCTATCAGATCCACCAATAATTTTAAACTTATATATTTAGGGCCAAGTGCTCCCAGCATGAGCCTTTAGCAACTTAAATGACCAGTTTGTGAGAGGTCTTCTTCTTTGATAAGGAAAGTTCCAGCAATTATTGAGACTTTTTCCTTTTTGATTTTCCTGATGTTAAATCTGTGCACAGCCAATAACACAGCCTTAGTTAGACAAGTTCCTGAAAAAAGTCACACACGCAGCTCTTATAAACTTTTCCTGTGTTCCTCCCTTCTTGTTTTTACTTTCCTTGCTTTAACCAAGATGCAGAATGTTCTGTAATTCCTTACATGATAAATAAAGGCATCAAAGAGGTAGGGAGAAAAAGCAAAACAGTCACTATTAGCTAAGTGTATGCCTCTTCACTGGGACCTCTGTATAAGCTGAGTAATGTACTGTAATACTGAAACCTTTAGGGCTCTGTGCAGCGATATCTCAGTTCAGCTTGTTAGTGTATTTTCATGCCGTGCCCGCAGTATACCATGAGAAATTATTACAACAAGCTTTAAGGAGGGGTATAATAGTGAGTTCTTATAAAGTGTGCAGCTTCACTGGGGTCTTATCAGAACAAACATGCGTCCACATACACTTTGTGCATATTATGCCACCAGACTTCTATGCAGCACTTAACCCTTACCAGCTCCTCTTCCTTTACTGCTAGCACAGCTACTCTTGTCCTCAGCAACTTTGTTTTACACAGGATAGCGTCCTCTCTAGCGCTTTTTTTTTCACCCCAGCAGGAAAACGGTAAACAGAGAATGACACCTCAAGCTTAAATTATTCACCCAGACTTTAGACTTTGCACTTTGCATACACTAAGCATATTCCAGAAAAAGCCAAGACACTTATCTTTATAGCACCGAACGTGTGCTTGATTTCAGCGTGTTTCTCCCCAGCGACATCAATCAGAGGGTGCTGCTTCAGCTACGAAGCTTTTTACAGCAAATGACAGACTTGCCGGAGTATCACTATACTCATGTTCGTGCGCCACTTTCAGTATGTGCTTCTCAGCACCGGCACTCGGTCTTTAGTGGTGCTCCAAACTGACTTGTAGCGCCTATGCCCAGCTCCAATAGCAGCCAATGGCTTGGAACTGGCGTATTAGCTTTCCCTCGGTCCGCGTGGCATAGTCGCGCTCTGCTGCCGTAGATCCCGCCCACCGGAAGTCCGTCATGCCCGGCATACCTTTTGTTCCTCCCCCTATATTTAAGAAATTATTTCCTATAGTCGACCCCAGAAAGGACTTATGGCAGACAGTCCCTAAGGTCGAGGGGGCGGTCTCTACTCTAAACAAACGCACTACTATTCCCTTAGAAGATAGTTGTGCTTTCAAAGATCCTATGGATAAAAAACTAGAGGGTTTGCTTAAAAAGATGTTTATTCAGCAAGGTTACCTTCTACAACCAATTTCATGCATTGTTCCTGTCACTACGGCAGCGTGTTTCTGGTTCGAAGAACTAGAAAAGTCGCTCAATAAGGAATCTTCGTATGAGGAGGTTATGGACAGAGTTCAAGCACTTAAATTGGCTAACTCTTTTATTCTAGATGCCGCTTTGCAATTAGCTAGATTAGCGGCGAAAAATTCAGGGTTTGCTATCGTGGCGCGCAGAGCGCTTTGGCTAAAGTCTTGGTCAGCGGATGTGTCTTCCAAGACAAAATTGCTTAACATCCCTTTCAAGGGTAAAACACTGTTTGGTCCTGATTTGAAAGAGATTATTTCAGACATCACCGGGGGAAAGGGCCACGCCCTTCCTCAGGATAGGTCTTTTAAGGCTAAAAACAAGCCTAATTTCTCCAACATAGGTGTGTCCGGTTCACGGCGTCATCCTTACTTGTGGGATATTCTCTTCCCCAACAGGAAATGGCAAAGAGCCCAGCAAAGCTGGTCACATGATCCCTCCTAGGCTCCGCCTTCCCCAGTCATTCTCTTTGCCGTTGTACAGGCAACATCTCCACGGAGATGGCTTAGAGTTTTTTGGTGTTTAAATGTAGTTTTTATTCTTCAATCAAGAGTTTGTTATTTTCAAATAGTGCTGGTATGTACTATTTACTCTGAAACAGGAAAGAGATGAAGATTTCTGTTTGTAAGAGGAAAATGATTTTAGCAACCGTTACTAAAATCGATGGCTGTTTCCACACAGGACTGTTGAGAGGAATTAACTTCAGTTGGGGGAAACAGTGAGCAGACTTTTGCTGCTTGAGGTATGACACATTTCTAACAAGACTCGGTAATGCTGGAAGCTGTCATTTTCCCTATGGGAACCGGTAAGCCATTTTCTTAGTTTAAGTAAAAGAATAAAGGGCTCCATTAGGGCTTAAAAAACTGGTAGACATTTTTCTGGGCTAAAACGATTACTTTACTAAGTATATTTGGCAGATTATTACTTTTAATAGTTGTTAAATCTTGGGGATTGTTTTAATAAAAACGGCAGGCACTGTATTGGACACCTTTTTCACTGGGGGCCTTTTC